>NW_004524593.1:1156396-1157965 GCF_000260255.1 Octodon degus | reverse complement strand
TTGTGCTTGAATTTTCATTGAATTGTAGATATTGTTGAATTTCTTGTTTAATTTCATCTGTGACCCATTTGTTGCTGAGTAGGGTGTCATTTAATTCCATGTATTGAAAGTTTTTTTCTGGTTTCTTTTGTCGTTTATTTCCAGTTTCATTGCACTGTGGTCAGATAATGTGCATGGGATAATTTCTGTTTTCTTGCATAAACATAAGCATGACCTATCGACCAGTATTTGGTCTATTTTAGAAAATGACCCATGTGCAGCTGAGAAAAATGTGTATTCAGCTGTGTTTGGGTGGAACACTCTGTATATGTCCACCAAGTCCATTTGTTTCAAGCTTTGGTTTAGTTCTGTTATTTCTTTGGTAATTTTTTATCTGGTTGACCTATCTTTTGGGGATAAGTTAGTGTTAAGATCTCCTGTTAAGATTGTATTATTTATTAGATTTTTTATGTCCATTAAGATTTGCTTTATATACTTAGGTGCTCCCGTGTTTGGTGCATACATATTTATGAGTGTTACCTCTTCCTCTTGATTTTTTCCCCTAACCAGTACATAGTGGCCTTCTTTATTTCACTTGATCATTCTTAGTTTGAAGTTGAGACTGTCTGAGAAGATGATTGCTACCCCTGCTTTTTTGTGAGGTGCTGGGGCATGTACTATTTTTTCCATCCTTTGACTTTGAGCCTATGAATGTCTTTATGAGTTAAATGTGTTCCTTGTATATACCATGTTGTTGGATTTTGTTTCCTAATCCACTGTGCGAGTCTATTTCTCTTAATTGGTGAATTGAGTCCATTTACATTGATGGTTATAACTGAGATATATTGACTTATGATTGCCATGTTATTTACCTGTTGTCATTTATTCCTTTTTCTCCTGTGTTTAATTTTTTCCCTATTTAGTTGGTTGCTTCTCATCTCATTCATGAAGTACTGATCATTTTGTTCCCTCTCTAGAACCTCTTTCAGGAGCCTGTTTAGGGTTGGCTTTGTCATCATGAAATTCTTTAGTTGTTCTTCGTCATGGAAGTATTTCACTTCTCCATCAAACTTGAATGAAAGTTTTGCAGGGTATAGTAGTCTGGGCTGGAATTTGTTTTCATAGAGGACTTGAAGTACTCTACTCCATGCTCTTCTTGCCTGCATGGTTTGTGAAGAGAAGTCAGCCATACTTCTGATGGATTTTCCTTTGAATGTCATCTACTTTTTTTCTCTAGTGGCTTTCAGTATATTACTCTTGTGCTGGATTTCTGGGATCTTAACCATTATATGTCTCGGTGTGTTTTTCATTGGGTTGAGGTTCTTTGGCATTCTGTATGCTTCAGTTACCTGAATGTCAGATTGTTTCCTCATATATTCCTCTGCTATTACTTCTGCCCATATTTTTTAAATGTCATTTGTGTTGATGACTTCTTTCTCATTGATGCCTATTAGTCTCACATTGTGCATCTTTGCATCATCTTGCAGGTGATGAATTATTCTTTCCTGCATCCTCATTGTTTTTAAGAGATCCTTTCTTACCTTTTCACTAGCTACACCAGCATCTTCAAGATCTGAAACTCTGTCTTTA
>NW_004524593.1:1144981-1155216 GCF_000260255.1 Octodon degus | reverse complement strand
TTTCTTACATTCTAATTGTTTTTAAGAAATCTTTTCTTACCTTTTCACTAACTGCAATGGTATCCTTAATGTCTGAATCTTTATTTTCACTTTCATTCTAACGGTTTTGCCAGCTTGTGATTGAGGTTTTAATTTCCTGTATATCTCTTTGAATCTGCTTCATGCATTCTATTTCTTTCCTATATTGCTCATTCAAGGATTCCATCATTTTTCTCTTCTCCTCTGTTTTTTTTTTATCGGTGTCTTCTTTAGAAGCATGTAGCAATTCTTTCATTATAGTTATCATTTCTTTTTTTACTTCAGAGATCATTTATCTGATTTCCTCTATACCTTTCTGCAGGTATGATTAAGAGAGATTATGTGGTTAAGGCAGGTACAGTTTTGTATTTACAAAACTATAATTAGCAACACTAATATTGGGTATTGAGATTTAGCAGTTGACAAACTTTTGTGTCTAATGGGTTTGCCTTTTAGACTCTAAGAACAGACATGATTGTATAGCTAAGCAGATATTAGATTGGGAGTTGTACTTAAATTAGTTCCCCTAAGTTCAGTCTGATCACCTCCCCTTTTGTACCTTTAGTCTTTCTGGTAGACTAGTTCACCCTGTTTACCTGCTGCCCTCTTTCTCAATCAAGAAAGAAAGAGAGAGGATGCTCTCATAGATCCGGGTCTAGCAAAATGTCTCATTTTAGCAGGTCTGGAACTACCAAGTTCAAACTCATCCAGGTGGCCCTGGCTTGTGTCTGGCTGCTATGCTGTGCTTCTTCCTGCTGCAGCCCATGAAAGTGGACCCCCTGTGCCCCTCTGGTAAGATTTTTTGCTCCCGGATTAGTTAGGTGGGGCTCACCCCTTGCCTCTCTGCAAGGAGTTCTTGTGTAGGGTTCCACACCAGGCCTGTCTAATGGAGGAGGTTCTGGTGATCACACAGAAGACTGTTGCTTTTTTTAAATACACAGTAAAGTTCAGCAGCAAAAGGAACAATATTTATTATTATTAGTTTAAAACAGTGGGTGGGTTGGGCAAGTGGTAGAGCACTTGCCTACCATGTGTGATATCCTCAGTTCAATCCCCAGCATGTGGGAAAAAAGTAGTCTTTGGTTTTGTTCCTATGAATATCACTCTGCATTGAGGAATACACTATTCCCAGGTTTCTTGCTCACTGTACTTTAACTATAGATTTTCTGCTTGGTTTCATCTGATTTTTTTGAAGAAGTAAAATAAAGGGCAGAGATATACAATAATTTAGCCAAGGCCAGGTGAGAAAATGTGAGAACTGGAAACTAGAAAAGAACTTCCATCCTCAATCCTGCACTTACAGAACACAGCAGCAATCAGCTTCTTCTGTTCTGGGCCAGCCAAGCGTGGAACCTGGGTCAAAATGCTGGTGGGCTAAAGGGATGGGATTGGCAACAGGAAGATGTAAAGACTTGCCGTGACACACATCTCTGAAAGGAGTGGAGTCAGTGGTGTGTCCTGAACACAAAGACCTTGTGTCAGGTGGGGGTTTGGGAGGCAAGGGATTCCCTTTTAAGGAGACCCTATGTTGTGCTGGTTCTTTCCCCTCACTCTGGCAACAATGCCAGAAGTGGGATAATTGTGGTCTTGAAACCGAAGATCCACCTTACAGAATGAGGAACTCAGAAAGCAAAAGTAATATGAAGCTGGGCTTTATTTATGATGCTGCAGAAGTGAGGACTGCCAAACTGCAGTGAACTGGATGGCAGGGGGAAGCCTGAGAGATGAACTTCTCAGCCTGATGTCTCTGCCTTGTCCACACTTACCAAGGTAAGCTGATCTTTAAAAATAGCTGTTTCACTGATTGGTGTAATCTCAACCAGTCAGGGCCTTAGCCTTTGTTTCTGGGGTGAGCTAAGGTTTACAGGGTCTAGGGGCACACAGCAAAAGGCCTCATCAAGGTCAACTTCCTCAAGTACATTGTACCAAGAGATTACGTCCTTTATACTAGACATCAAGGTCACACTTTGTGCTCCCTACTCATCCTTAATGGTCCGGTCCCTTCCCTTCTTGCTCTGACTCAGTCATCCTACTTCAGTAGGATGGGGAATCCAGCAATGCCTGTTTTGACTACTTCCCACTGATAAAAGGTGACATGAAGAATTTGGGGCAGATGATATTGGCTGGGTGGGGGGCAGTCCAGGTGGCTGCGATGGAAGGAACTTGGCAGTTTCATGGCAGGGGCCATCTGCAGAACCATCTGCATTTTGATAGCATTGATGTGTTCTGAAATGAAGTAAGACAGTTAAAGTATACAGTAACCAACCATACATAACAAAGATAAGGTACTAGTGGCCAGCAAGCAGAGTATCTTTTTGTTATGTCCTCAGTAAGTTTGATCATGGGATCATTGTAGCATCTCAATCAACAAGCACAATCCATAATAAGGACACTAAAATATGCATTACACCTACTGACTGAGACACAACAACAATTTTCCTTCAGGAATGAAATCATGGAAAGAGGCTTGTAATCATAGACCTGTGATTATGATAAGTAACTAGGCATAAGACACTTGGCTATGTGATGGGAGAACTTTGGAAGGACTGTGAGAAAGTTCTGAAAATTTACAAAATGAAACTGGTCTAAGAGTAGGGACATAACACCCAGAAACAGGCAGAAACCTTGAAGTCACACAATCAGAAAAAAGGAATATCTGCAAGTCTCCCAGTCAATGGGCATTACTTATCTGAAGTCTCTTTGAAGAGACAGGCATTGGCCTGCTTGGGGGGCCTGGAAAACATGATGGAGATGAGTTGTCTTTTGTCTCTGGAAGAACAGGCTTTATTCAGGAATGATGGATCTAGGAGGCATCATGCCTGGCTGCTTTGATGGCAGTGGGGGTTAAGGTCACTGTGTAGAAGCTTTGTTATCTAGGCTTAGCCGTGTCTGTCCTGAGTATCTAAGGCCTTACTTAATATTATAGTTCTAGAGCAAAAGTGAGATTGGTTAGTTGGAGTGAGTCTGGAGTTTGTGTATGTTAAGGCTTCAGATTGGTTGGAACAGGACAGGAATCTCATAACAGCTTTCTCAGTTATTTTTCCTAAAGAAATGTCTCCAACAGGAGACCTCAAAGGGAAATAGACCCTGAAACCTGGGAATACTTGAGGGGGGGTTCTATATAAGGGCTACAGATGTGGGGGTTAGAGTGGCAAGGACAGCTGTAACTAATTGGCTCTCAGGCCCAACCATATACATAGCTGGGAACTTTCCATCACTGGAAACTTAGTCTCTCCTGTTGTCCAGCGTACCTCATTATTTCCTTTATATCTTTGGTTATTTTTTGTTGTTGGATATTTGAGGCCAAATGATGAGGGCATCCCATCCCCATCATTATCCCCATCCTCATCTCCATCCCATTCCCATCCCATCCCATTCCATCCCATCTCATCCCATCCCATCCCATCCACTCCCAAGCTAAAGTGAGACCAGTATCAATCAAAATTAACTTCTTGCCAATATCAAGTTTGCAAATATCAGTTAAGAATTTCTAGGGATTATTTGTGGGACCACTGATGGAGCTTCCTAGCTCCTCTGTTGGGATCAGGCACACAGTTTGTGTAGAGATGCAGAAGAGTTGGTTCAGACATCATCTTTTCTGCCCTTTCTCTGCTAATCTCTGCCCAGACAGAAGTTCTTTCTCCTCAGTGGCACAACAGGATCTGCAGTAATAGTGAGGATATATTTTTCTATCTTTCTGGAATATAAAATAATAACAGCATTTTTTAAGATGATGATAATTCTGGTGATATCCTGAGGCTTAGAAAAGTCAAATAACTTACCTCAGGTCATCTAGCCCACAGTGAAGTTAAGTAGTAATAATAAAAAGTAAACATAACATCTTAAAATATAGGTTGAGTTTCATGTTTTCAAAGCATTTTAATTTGCAAAATCTCATTTATAACCACTTGGCGTGATAGACAGGGAAGGATCACAGTTAAAGAAACTGGAAGAGAGGTAGGAAGTTGGAAAAACTTAATCAATTTCAAGTTTCTTTTTTATTTTTGTGGTAATTAGGATTGAACTCAGGGCCACTCAACTATGGAGATATATCCACAGCCTTTTTTAGTTTACTTTTAAATTTTTAGATAAGGTCTTGCTTAATTGCCTGGGTGAGACTTAAACTTGAGATTCTTCTGACTCAGCTTTACTAAATTCTGAGATTACATCTACAATATAAAACATTTCCCACTGTGACCCAGAATATTATAATGCATTCTAGTCTAGTCTAGTCCATTCCATTCTATTCTGTTCCATTCCATTCCACTCCACTCCACTCCACTCCACTCCACTCCACTCCACTCCACTCCACTCCACTCCACTCCATTCCATTCCATTCCATTCCATTCCATTCCATTCCATTCCATTCCACTCTACTCTATTCCATCCCATCCCATCCCATCCCATCCCATCCCATCCCATCCCATCCCATCCCATCCCATCCCATCCCATCCCGTCCCATCCATTCCATTAAGAAGTAATGGTCACAACTCAACAAATGGATTTCATGATATGCAACAAAACTATAACTCTTAATTTAAAAAAATACTAGATAAGAAGTTTCTCTTACTTGAATGTATTAGGATTTCATGATACACTGAAGTGTGAAAATATGAACTATTTCCTAAATATTAAAATAAGTTCAGACTCTGAAGTACATTGAAGACACTGTCCTTTTGCTTGGATCCACTGCCACCCAGGATATGATTTTCAAGGGCAACCATTTCTCTTGGGTATTTCTTTTTATTTCTAAGTAATGACCTTAGATTGTTTTTAGATTACCAACTTTAAATATTAGCCAATAAATTTTTGTCCACCGACCCCTCCATTTAAATCCTAAGCCCATAGATGTTGAGATAGCAAATTTATTGCATCTAAAGATCTTGGAGAATGTGCTTAGTAATGTTGAATTGAAAAACATTGATTTTTTAAAATGTATTTTGTACAGGGACTACAGGGTTTCACTACAAGGTTGGATTCATAGTGATCCTCCTGTTTTCAGCCTCCCAAGCACTGGGCTTATGGGTACATGCCACCATGCCCAGTCTCAATCACTGTCTCAGGGCACCCCAAGGGTGGGTTTAGCACAGCACTCTTGGGATTGAACCACAGTCCCTGTGTCTGCCTAAGCAGGCACTTTAACCTGCTGTGCTGTCTGGCCAGTCCTAAGAACATTGATCTGAACAAAACAGACTTCACCTTCTCCCTATCCACACCCAGTCATACCAACATGGCCTTCCTTCTCTGAGTAGCTAGGAACACAGAGGGATCTGGATTGTCTGCAGGCAGGAGAACAACCCCAGAAAGGGGAGGGAGAGAAACAATGGATTACCATTCACACAATCCAGTCTTCACCTGGAGAGGAGAAAGCAAAACATGACAAGTGACTTAAAAAGTTCTATTATGTCATTTCATCCCTAAGGAAGCTTGCAGCTTAATAGACACACATAGTCATGAGCCTATCTAATTCTAGATGGTTCTGAAGAAATCTGGACCCAATTCAGAAAATGGAACTTTGAGTAGGTGATTAAAGCAACCAGAAATATCCTAGAGGACTTTTTCTTTTCCTTTTCCTTCTCCTCCTCCTCTTTTGTCATTGGCCTGACTCAACACTACAATCCAATTGTGTTTTACCACTTAAGAGTCTTATTACCAGATGCTGAGGTCTGAGAGATCTGATTGTTAACATCACTACATAAAATTAGATTACATTTTAAAAACCACAAAAATATTAAGACAAAGCTATGGATATGTCTGAACATAAATTAGACTGAAACTTAGACTTAATACTCTAAGAATGCTAATTCTCTAAATTTTGTTACATAACTCACAAATCATCTAAGGTAAGTTATGGACTCTGTTTAACCACTATGAACTGGTTTCTGCATTGTTGTTACGGTCCAGGCTAGAAATGGAATTCTGCAACTGACCCTGAGTTAGAGCTGTGTGTTCTGGTTGTATCTGAAGCCACAAAGCAAATTTTGGATTCATACATAAAGGTCTCACTGCACTGGGAGGCCACACACAACACACAGACACAATAGCTTCCAAGTTTGGCTTGAGAAATTTAGTACTTAGTAAATTACATGGCCTGTGCAGCAGATAGTCTTGCCAGCAGAACAATATTCTGTTGCATTTTTCTGACCCTTTGGGACATAAATTTGCAACCTGCATCAGCAAAACTTTTGGCATCTAATTCTATTAAAATCAAAGAGCCAAATTTCTGCCTCCTGTTACATGAGCACAGTTCTTACTGACGTCAATGAGAGCTGTGCATGCATAACTGAGGGCAGATTTTGGCCTGGGCTGCAGATATATGAGAACCGGCCCTCTGTGCTCACCTTGGAACTCTGTCCCATCAGCCTTCTGATAACAGCCTTCTCATCATAACTCTCTCCACACTGGGGACTGAAACAAAAGTTAGAAGCATCTTCTAACCCAGAAATGGAAGCCTGATGCACATTTAAGGTAGAAATAGTACAAGTCACCCGAGGGGGAAACTATCTAACTACAAATTCCACAAATATAATTATGAGACCACCTTTTCTTACACATGAATCTGTCACTCATTTAGCTACTTAAATAGTGAAGAAAACGTGCACCCCTTCCACCTAGCTTCCTGCCTTTTGTGCTTGAGGATGCACTGCCAGTGATAACTTCAGCCTCCTTCTGCTGCCACCAATGCTGCTGGAGGAAATACTATAAATATTCTATGCCTGGGACAGAGGAAGAAGCCCAGTGAGCATCCACTGGATAAATGGATTTTATGATGCAAGAGATAATAGTTCATAATTACATGGTGGTAACTATGTGTCAGGCACTGTCTTGTATTTTTTAAATTATTTAATCCCTACCATACCATCTCATGTGGGTTCACTCCTTTATAAATGAGGAGACCATAGAGAAGCTAAGACATTTAACATCTGTAAGTGGTAGAGCTGGGATTTGCATCCAGGCAGTCTGGCACCAGAGGTCAGGCTATTATTCACTTAGCTAAACTGCTTTTCAGTTAAAATGTAGGTACTGTTTATCATTAATTAGTTATTAGTCAAATAATGTTTATTGATAGCTGTGAGATTCCACTGAGAAGGGCAGAAACATCTTGCTGGCGAGAGCTTGTCAGGAACTATTTGCATGATCTTTACTGTCTGAAAGGTTCTTTTCTTCTTTTTCCTAGCCAGACAGTTTTTTTTTCTAATACAGAAAGCAATATTGTGGCCCCAGACTAACCAAGCATTTTAGTCTTCATATTTTTCAGTAGTAAGGGAGACAAATTTTGCAATGAATTTTTAAGATAAATTTTACAAATGAGATGTGATAAAAAAATACAGTGAATGCTTCAGTTTTTAAAAACACCTCCTCAAAATACTCCCTTTGCTCTGCACACATTATTATATAGTTCTACCCATTTCCTGGAACAGTTAGGATGTACTCTTTCATGTCTTTTATTATTATGGTCTGACTGCCTCCATGTCCTGAATCAACTCACACTGTTTACCTTTCATCATTTGGCTTTGGAGGACAGCCAGAAGTGCCACGTTCCCAGGTCAGGTGACTAAAGGACATAAGGACACACTGTAATGTTTTTGTTATCCTCAAACATGGCATAGGCCAAGGAGCTTTCTATTTTTTTAACAAGAAGAAAGAGATTTGGACTTACATTCATTAAAATCCTACCCTATTGGTAGGACACAAAACATGTGAATTTTCAATATGGTTTTGCCTGTCCTCAGGAATGAAAGGTCTGCTGCTTTTAGCTTTCTTCATTGTCTCTTGTAGCAATGTGCTTAAAATTCCAATTAAATTTCACAGTCCTTGCATGTTATCATCTGCTTCTTTAGGATCACTTTTAATAAGAATGTGTTCTGAGCTCATTTAAAAAATTTCAGTCAACCTACACACTTCATTAAGGTTTCTTCTGACCCACCAATGCAAGATGCTTCTCACCAATACCCACTGATGATGAGCATCGGTTTCTACCTAGATACTTCTGCACTTGATCTTAACCAAAATTCCAAGAAGCGATGTTTACCTAAATACTGAGAAAGTGCACTTACCGTTCAACAAAGCACCTGCTGTAACATGATCGAATGCTCCTATTTACCATGATGGATGTCAGTTATACTACAAAGCTGACTCTTAAGAACGTCTAACCACTAGCTCTAGTTTTACCTTTTAGAGAAGAGATTTCAAACTGGGATTCCACTTGTGTGTCTTTCAAAACTGTTTTGTTTGGCCCATGTGGATTTTTTTTTTTTTGTATTTTGGGGAAGGGTCTACAGGATGTTTAGGGTCTCACTACTAGATCAGACTCGTAGTGATCCCCTTGTTTACAGCCTCCCAAGAACTGGGATTACAGGGGCGCACCACCACGCCAGTGTCAATTGCCATCTCAGTGCACCCCGAGGGTGGGGCTGGCACAGCAGGCCAGGGATCGAAGCACCAGCCCCTGCATCTGCCTAATCCACTGAGCTATCTGGTCAGCCCTTGTCTTTGTCCCTTTTAAAACAAGGCACTCAGAATTGAACAGTGATGGAGAACTGGAGCCATGAACTTTTTTTTTTTGCAGAACTGGGGATTGAACTCAGGCCCTTGCATTTGCCAGGCAAGCGCTTATTCTACTGAACTATCTCCCTGGTCCCATGAACTTCTTTTTTAAAAAATTATTTTTAAAGAGAATTCAAATAATATTAAAAAATAGAAATGACATCGAATTTCACTAAACAAAATGATAGGAACAATGGTTGTTATATTGCATATTGGTGTCTTCAAGTTAGTAGCTCAGATTATCAGCTATAAACATGCAAAACTAGTAAAAACAAAGAAAAAAAATTAAAAAGGAGGCAGAAAAATATTTAAGCATTTGCTGATGATTTCAATAGAAATCACCAGTACAATATCCAAGTTATCCTATGTATATATGTATGTATTTCTTTTCCCTTCCTTTTTTTTTCTCCTTTCTCTCAACCCACTTGTTCCTTCCCTTTGAATAGGTTCTTTCCGTTTCCCAGTGTCCATTGTACCTTTCAAATCTTATTTACTTTTTTTTTTTTTTTTGTATTTTAGGAAACTGTCTACAGGGTGCCCAGGGTCTCACTACTAGATCTGACTCAGTGATCCGCCTGTTTACAGCCTCCCAAGAGCTGGGATTATAGGCATGTGCCACCATGCCCAGTCTCAATTGCCATGTCAGCGTACTCCTGGGGTGGGGCTGGCGTGGCAGGCCTGGGCATCAATCACCCTGCCCCTGAGCCTGATTGAAGGTGCTTTACTCTGCTGAGCTATTCGGCTGGCCCTCAGATCCTATTTACTTTTCCAGATTTCTTTCTTTTTCTTTTTTTTTTTCTTTCAAGTTCTTATCCTAGGGAGAAAACACAATGTTTATACATGATGGTCTGATTTATTTCATTTGTGAGTGTGATCTCTAATCACATCCATTTACCTATAAAAGTGTTGAGTTTATCTTCCTTATAGCTGAGTAGTATTTTTTTTCTTTTTCTTGTATCTTTTTTTCATTTATTCCCCATTTAAAAAAAAAACTTTTACTTGTGAGACAGTATGGTAATAATTGGTATGTCATGACAAGAAGTGTGTATTTAGAAGATCAGAATGACAGGCATTCCAAGGGTGACCCTTCCATTACATATTGCTATCTTCAGTGCAGTTCTTGGTTCACAGGTATCAGCATACATAGTTAGTCAGGGGGAGAATCTTACCAATTAACTGCTGGTTTCAAAAATCTGTTGATGTTTCTCAGGATCATTGCCTTGCCCATCTTGTACATATAAATGTATGGCTATGTCCCTGTCCTGTTCCCCAGCTTTTCTCCTTATCCTCTCCTCCTCCAATCCTCAAGTTCTAGCTTTCCTTTTAGTTGTATTATACCTTTCTATTTGTATTTCTTCTTTTGATTTCTTATACTAGACTGACTATATGATATTTACACATGTGTGTGTGGTTTATTTCCCTTATGAGTATATCTTCAAGTGGCATCCACTTAAATATAAATGCTTCAAGTTTTATCATTCTTTACAACTGAGTAATACTTCATTGTATAAAAATACTACATCTTTTTAAACTATTCCTCATGTGATGGGCATCTTGATTGTTTCCAAGATTTGGCTATCACAAATTGTGCTGCTATAAACATAGGTACACATATATCACTATGATATGACATTTTCAGTTCCTCTGGGAAAATTCCCAATAGGGGGATA
>NW_004524593.1:1142091-1144826 GCF_000260255.1 Octodon degus | reverse complement strand
TATATATATATAGCAGAACTGGGGATTGAACTCGGCCCTTGTGCTTGCCAGGCAAGCGCTTATTCTACTGAGCTATCTCCTCAGCCCAACTCTTAAATTGTAGCATTGGATTAGTCCCCTTCTCACTTCTGTGACCAAATTCCTCAAATGATGAGCACCAAAGAAGAAGCTCTGATTTTTGTTGATAGTTTAAGAAATTTTAGTCTATGATCAATTGGTTACAAGGCATAAACATGGTGGCAGAAGTGCGTGATGTAGGAAAACTGCTTACCCTAGTGGCTTGTAGGAAGTAAAGAGCAGAAGAAGGGATAGGATGGGGCCAGGAACCAGACACAAACCCCATGGTTATTCTCCACTACCCACTCAGAGACAGGCAGATACTAATTATCTAGGTATTTCTCAAGCCAATTAAATTGAAAATCATGGCAATACATTGTAAATATCTACAGAATCTGGAATGCCACATTTTTTTTATGTATGTATGGTGAACATTTTCTCTCTTTCCTGTACTCTGTCCTTTTTTCTCTGGTTATAGTGGTCTCTTCTTTTTTGGAACCTGGTTCTTTCCATGCTGGAGCTTCTAACTGCTATAGCTCCTCTTTCCTTGACCACACAGATTTACCCAGAGAATGTACCTACCACAAGTCAGGACAATTTCTTGCTAGGACTTCTCTAAGCTTGATAATTTGGTTTGCAAGATTGTGAGAGTATACATCTAAAGCTATAGGTGACCATCTTTTATGGTTTAGATCTTCAATGTCTCTCCCAAACTTTAAACTTTTTGGGATTGGAAGTTGGGATTTCAGAAAGCAAATGGATTTGGGGGGTGCTATATTCATGGTGGAATAATCTGCTGAAGAACTCAGCACTTCTTATGCTGTTAGGAAGTGAGTTCTGACTGGAAGGGGCAGTTTATTGGGAGAATGAGTTTTAGTGATGTATCTTTTGCTGTTGTTCTTCCCTCTTCTCTTTGCTTTCTGGCTACCACTACCTGAACAACTTTTAATCTGCCAGGCCTTTCTGTGTACTGTTTCTGTCTTGGGTCCCTCTGACCACAGACTGAGCCATCTGAAACTGTAAGTCAAAATAAACCTCTCCTTTAGTTGTAGTTGCTGAGTATTATATCTCAGCAACTGAAAAATCATGAAGATATCGATTTTTTTTTGCTTGTTAAAAATGCTGGTCAGAGGGAAACAACTATGCAGACAGAAAAGTCATTGAAAAAAAGGATCAGAGAGCATTATAGAAGTCTTTGGTACCACTTATACTTAGGGTTATTTTTTTCACATCTTTGTTAAATGAGTGTATTCTTTTCTTTTCCTTTTTTTCTACTTCCTTTCTTCCTTTTTGCCTTCCTCATGTCTTTTCTTCTTTCTCTCTCTTCCCGCTCTTTTCTTTACTTTTTATTTCTTTCACTGATGTAAGATGCTTTCTTTCTGCTGGCAACCAAGCAACAAAACCCTACATAGCATGCTGGGATACTCTCAGGTGATATGTCTGTGTAAAGGAACTAATGGCTACCTGGATGAATGAAAAACACATCCCTTACTAGGGTAGGTCATGTATTTCTTATGAGATCTAGTCTAAAGTAATTGGGTTAGGGATATAATGTTTTTTGGAAATAATTATGTAGTAAATTGACCTCAACTATACTTTCTTGACTTTTGTATTTATTGAATAGGAAGTTAACAGTACATGGTGGTTCAATTGAACTGATTGGAGTTTTGAAGCATGTTACTAGTTATACCACTGCCCAAGAATAGAGAATGATTACCATAGCCTTTGCATATTCAGGCTTCTGCTTCATATTTATTGCAAAAACCTATAAAACTCTGAAAAGCAGTTTATTACACACATTTTTAGGCAAATGGTTTTTGGCTTATCTTTAGGCTAGGAGACATACATTTAAATGGATCTTGGTGAACAAAGTGATAGAACTGTTTTGATTGCTCTGACCACTATTCAGTTTGATTTCTAGCCCAGATTTTGCTACAGTTGGGATGGGAAGACAGTGATAAATGTCTGTCTCCATTAGGTTTTCTGTACCCCTACTTCTCTCTTAACCACACAATAGGTTTTGTAAGACCTCTTACAAAAATAAAAGCTTGCTTAAAATTGGTCTAAAAACATAGACCATTCTTTCTGGACAAATAGTCAATCCATGCTTTAATTTATTGTGTGGATCATAACTTTTTGGTACTGAACAAATGCTATCAACATTTTCAGGGGTCTGAGTCATGATGTGTGTGTATGTGTGCATTTGAAGATCACCATGTTCTTTCAATAATAAATGAGAACACCATGCTCTAGGATTAAAATATTTACAGCTCTTTGCAAATTGACTAGACATAAGAACCCTGAGATAAATGAGGGTGCATATTAAGATGCCTGTGGATAAATGTACTATAGTGAAAAAGAGAGGTGACACTTGACAAATTTCACATTTAGCAATATATAAACGTAAGTAGAAAGTTGTGAAGCCTTATTAACTCAGTAAAACATTCCTCTGACACTTTTCTGAATACTTTGAATCTTTTCCCTATCCATGAAATTAGAACTTTTTCCTACATATGTTTTTATTCCAGATATTTATTTTCAAAAATAAGAAAAACAGTAATTTTAAAGACAATATAAGCATAATATTTTTGTTCCTAAATAAAAGAAAAAAAAACAAAATTAGATCACCAAAAACATTTCAATTCCTTAATGGATTTTAATGTTTTCCATAGTAAATT
>NW_004524593.1:1132325-1137111 GCF_000260255.1 Octodon degus | reverse complement strand
CACTTTCCTCTTTGGCCCCATAATCTTCTTGATCAGAAAATTTGGGACACTACCGAGGTACATGACGTTACAGTACAAGTTCTCATATGTCCTGAGTCTTGGGTTTCTTCTTTATGTTTCTGTATTTGATTCTTTAGTTCAGGTGCTGTGGGTTTAGAATTTTCTTTTTTCATTTCAGACAATAATTCTGCTTTGAGTTCCTTTAAACCTTTCTGTAGTTGCTTATTTACTTCTGACGCTATTAATTCATGTATTTCGTCTATGCTAGTGTCCACTGCATTTGTTCTGGTTGGGCATTGTGTTTCCTCCATATGTTTCTGCATTGGATTCTTAAGTTCAGCTGCTATAAATTCAGCATTTTCTTTTTTTTTTAATTCCAGAAATTGATTCTGCTCTGAGTTCCTCTATATCTTTCTGCTCTTGTTTATTTACTTCCGATGCTATTTGTTTATTTATTTCAGCTGAGCTAGTGTCCTCTGCATTTGTTATGGTTGGGCTTGAGACCTGAGATTGTATTTTGCTCCTTGTCTTTATCATTTTGTTTAACACTGACCTGTGGCCTTCGGTGTAGAGCTTTGGTGCAATTATGTTATCACTTAATGAAATTCAGGTACTGATATACCAAGTTCTGTTCATGCAGTTGTGCCTGGCTTGGGTTAGGCTACTGTGCTCAGCTCCTTACTTTTGTTGCCCTTGGAGGTGGGCCTGCTGTGCACCTCTGGTAAGATGATCTGTTCTTGGATTAGCTGTGTGGACTTGACCTAGTCTCTCACTGCGGTGACTTTAGCTACAGGGTTTTACCTCAAGCCTGTATGCTAGATCTGGGCTGGGTCTGGAGGGGTATGAGAAGCGGGGGTGAGAGAGCCCAGAAGCTCTCCCACACACTCACCAGTGTTATGTTTTGGTGGGTCTGCAGGACTCCCAATAGTGCAGTAGCAGTTCTTACTCAGATGGCAAGCTGCACTGGGTCTGGTCAGGCGGGGGTGGTCTGGAGTGGTCTGAAGAACGCAGGGAAGTGACTCTCTCATGCAGCGGGCCTGGACCTGGAGCGGCAGGCTGGCGCAGGACAGAGCAGAAGCTCTCTCCCACACTCGCAGGGCCTGGGGTCGGTCGGATATCCATAATAAATTTCTAAGAAAATGCGAAGTTCCAAATTTATGTACCCATATAGAACCAAATACTTAGCTTAAATCTGATTTATGAGTTTTTTATGTTTCATAATAGCAATTGCTACTTAGGCCTCTATTATAAATTTCTTTTGACCAACAACATGAATTTAGAAAATTTTAGGCTGAAATTAGTTTATATTCCATAGCTATGCAATAAATCAAATATAATCAGGTCTTACTGGAATTAACTTTTAGTAATGACTAATTACCAATTTCCTCTAACCTATGTATGTGATAGCATAAATCTACACCATGGATACCGGTGATGTCAATGATATTAATTAGTTAATGCCTAACATGTCCTTGAAAAATCATCCCAAAGGCATAAAATATTGACTAGTATGAACTTTACTTTGCTAATAGTCTCAGCATATTGGTTTTCCTTTATAATATATCAGTCCCTGGAACACTGATAGGTTAGCATTAACTAGGTTTGGTTACTCTTCCCCATTTCAAATGTTAATCATAAAAATATATGTAAGAATTAGAAACCCACTCATAAGACTGAATTGAAACATTAAAATCATAGAAGTAACAAGAGCAAAGCAAATTCCAGGGTTTTATTGTCTATTGAAAGTTAGTGGCTTCTAATAAATATCTTCCTATGTTTTAGTTACCTTCATTTGTATGACTTTGAATGAGAATTACAAACAAACAATGAATGACAGGTCTTGGTAAGGAACTCTAGAACAATTACAAAATTCTTCTATCTGAAGCTGCCCTGTTGTGTTTCATCTTCATTCCCATCCCTTAGGTCACTTTTTCTCCAAATGTCAAACTCAACTCTTGCTTCTGGCTTGATGAAACAAAACAAAACAAAACAAAACAAAATAAAACAAAACAAAACAACTGAAACAAAATCCCTACAGGAACTAAAAATGGGAGTAAACAACTAACAATGAGCTGTTATATCCCATGGCATTTATAAGACCCTTTGCTCTCTTGCTAATGTAATTCTCCAGACAGAACTGGGGAATCCTTTCTGAGGTTATGTCCGTACAAATGGTTGTAGAGAAGCTCAGAGACTCCATTTCATTCTTTGCAACAGCCAGACAAGAATGATTGCTTCCTCGACTTTGTGGCCCGGATCATTCCTTAAGTGGCTGGATAAAAACAACATGTCTCTAGAGGAGAGTCTTCTAATGGGTTTCCTATGGTCCATTGCCCCTGGGTGCTCCCATCCCAGCAGGTTGTCATGGTGATACCACAATGTTCAACATTCCTCTGAACCTTTTGTGATACTGACGCCAATATCTCATTTAGAAAATTAATGCACTGTGGTCCAGCTTCACAGTTGCTAATAAAAGGCAATCTCTTGTGGATTACACCAGTGAAAAGTGATGAACATAGAGAAGTATAAAAAAAAAGTTGAGTACATTCTCAGTTAAGTCTGGTTGTAACTTTCTTAGAAAATAAGTAGAGATGATGATTGCTGTTGAATGTAGGAATGATGATTAAGCAATGAGAAAACCCTTGCAATTTTTAAAAAAATATTCTCCTCCCAAAAAGCTACAACTCTTGTTGCACAGGTCCTGCTTTACCTTGGTCTTAACCATCCAGTAGAAAAGTATGAAGATGAAATATAGGAAGTAAAGCCATGCTGTTATGTTGAGCTGTGGGGGACTCAGGTCAATAATTTCTGACATCGCGAGTTAAACAGAAGACCCAATGATATTATGGGCTACTGGACTCTTGTAGAATATTTTGCTGAGTTTACACACCTATAATATTCAATAACGGAACTTAGAAAAAATGGGGTATACCGATGAATGTCCATTTTGTATCTGTGTATTCAAAGTGGTTAGGATAGATATATAGTTGCACTCTCTTAATGAATAGAATGATTTGTTCTAATGGTGTTTGTAAATAGGATCTCAAGTTTGCATCTTGTACAGCAATTAACCACTAAGAAGAATATATGCAGTGTGTTATTTGCTGAATCTGTACTTCCGATTTGATTTGAAACTGTCTCATTGCTATCTGTTTATCAATAAAATTTTGAAAAAAAATATTCTCCTGACCTCTGATTTAAGACATTTAGCTATCTGCACTATCTTTTGTGCAGTCTATCAATTTGCTTGAAACTATTGGAACACAATGGAAATAACCCAGACATGGTTCTTGCCCATTCATCTTTAAACTTTAATGGTATGTCTCCAGGTTTGCCTTTCAGTCTAGCTTATCTTTTGAATAAGAGACTCCTGTGTTCTATGTTCTTACATTCTCAAACATTGAAGAATAAAAATTTTGTATTACTTCCTATTATTGGTAAAACAAATTGGACAATCTCAGTGACTTAACTTATTATGTTACAATTCTAGGTCAGAAGGTCTCACTGAGAGTTTCTGGACCTAAAAAGTATCCAGAAGACATCTAGAGAAAATACATTTCTTGTGTGTACTCGTTTCCAACTCATTCCTTGACTGATGGTCTTTGCCTGTCTTTAAAGCCAGCAGTGGCTGGTCAAACTTTGTCATATTTCATCATTACTCTGACATGGACTTCTCTTGAATCTCCTGCTTCTAGCGTGAGACCCCTTTGATTACATGGGGTGCACAAGGATAATCTGAGTTAAACAGATTCTCCTTGCAATCTCAATTTCCATGTAATATACCTTTTCTGTAATTTGTTATATAATATAACATATTGACAGAGTCTAGGGATAAGCATCTTTGGGTGATCATTCTTTTGTTCCTAGAAGAACAGAAGAATTTCAAGAGATATTTAATCATTATGAAATTTTGAAAAAATTATAACCATACATGTAACTATGAAACTTCCTGATTCTCATGGTAAAATAAGAACTTCTCAGTCAATATGCTTACTATGGCAAAGAGAAACTTTATTTTTTAGTCAAAGTTCATGATTCCAATACTGTAAAGTAAGAATTCTGGGAAAAGTAGATTCATTTTATTGTTTAGGCATACAACTGACTCTTGGCGTTCTGGAAATTTTCTGCTTCAATGTTCAAGAGACAGGTGTTATAGAATGTTTCTCCATATTAAAATATGGAATAGTTTTGTAATGTTGTACTTTTGAGGGTAAGCATGGCAGAGAACAAACAGCACAACTAAGCATTAAGCTCTGCTTGATGTCTGGAAACAGTGCACTATCAATCAAACATATCTATCTGTGTGGGATGAAAAAACACATCAATTTTACCTACTTAGGAAAACATATGACAATTTAATTTCACTTTCATAGGTTTTTCATTAGGTTAATCTCTGGAAGTTATGAAAAACTTCCTGACAAGTCTACAAGACACTGTTGTCAATTGAGTCTCTGCTCTCTGCTGTGGTCATTCTGCAGTGTGGTATTGTCTTTGCTGTAGAATATACTGGAATATTGTTGGGAAAATTGGGTGAACAATTTCAAATTCTTCATTGTATACCTAAATGGCAACTTTTTTAATTTTAATTTTTTAACAGATTGCAAATTGAAAATAAATTATTTACAGACATAAGTGAATATAACAATAAATATTGTCCAAAGTAAAAATGAAGAAAGAATTTACAGATCAGTCATAATAGTTCAGTGTCAAAACCAAGAAATTTATGTTCATATAATTAGAATTCTCAAAGTAGAAAGGAGTAGGCAATAAATATTTATTTATTTAT
>NW_004524593.1:1131569-1132166 GCF_000260255.1 Octodon degus | reverse complement strand
TTTCTAAAGCCACTGTAAGATACAGAAGAATGACCTAGGATTAGGGTGGTTGTCCCACTACCTAGAACTGCTCAGGTTGGTATCTGTCATCCCAGCATAATTATTAACAGCTCGCCTGTTATTCTCAATCCTTTCTTGACCCAAAGAGTGAATGGCACCTCACTCTGTGTGAGGTAGGAGGCCTGCTAGCGGCTGACAGCAATGTAGCACACATCAGTTCTGCCTGGGCACTGCCACTGGCTAGGGATCAGAGAAAGGACCCACGGCCAAAGATGAGGCTCCCCGGCCAACGCTTATCGACAGAAGTGAAGAAGAGATCTGAGAGACTTGAATTTAGTGCACACACACTGGACTGAACTAGGGGACTTCTGAAGTGCTCATGCTTGGCCCCTTCCCTTGGAAATCCTGATACACATTCTTGGTGGAAAGAGCCTGGTCTCATCTACTTCCCTACATTGTGTGGGATAATGGAGGAGTAAAAGATCACTGCACTGCATTCTTGCTAACTTGTCTTGAGTTTCAGACAGTGTTGTAGCCCCAGTTTCCTGACTCCCCCGCTCATCAAGACCCCAAGGCTCAGGTAAAGGCCTAGGGTAA
>NW_004524593.1:1130689-1131172 GCF_000260255.1 Octodon degus | reverse complement strand
CATCTCGTATTTCATTGGCTGTTATTGGGTTATTGAGAGTGGTTATATCTTGTCGTGAATCTTTTTTTTTTGGTGGAACTGGGGATTGAACTCAGGCCCCTGCGCTTGCCAGGGAAGTGCTTATTCTATTGAGCCATCCTCCTGGCCCCAAAGATTTGAATCTTAATAAATGTTAAAATATATTTTTATCTTAATTAATTAACTAATTAATTAATTAGATACAGGGTTTTGCTACACACCTCAGAATCATAGCAATCCTTCTATCTCAGTCTCCCCATTGCTGGGATTACAGGAGCACACCACTACTCCTAATTTTGGTGGCCAGTATGGCACACCCACGGTTCTGGGGATGGCCGAGCCTACAGTACCAGGGATCGAATATGGGTCCTTGTGCTTGCCAGTCAGTTGCTTAGAGTACCCAGCTATCTCCATAGCCTCTAAAACATGTTCTTAAATGAGAAAGTTAGAAGTTTCTGAAGACCT
>NW_004524593.1:1122543-1130589 GCF_000260255.1 Octodon degus | reverse complement strand
AATCATGACCCATAGGGTGGAAGAGAAGTCCATTTGTACAGTGTGGTAGTGGAAATATTTTCCTGCTGTACACAAAAGAATAACTGAAAGACTACTATTGTGTATCTCTTATTCTCCTGTGTTTAATTGTTTGCCCTATTTGGTGGGTTCTTTCCATTCTCATTCATGGGGCTATGATCATTTTGCTCCCTCTCTAAGAACATCATTTAGTAGTCTGTGTAGGCTTGGCTTTGTGATCATGAAATTCTTTAGTTGTTCTTTGTCATGGAAGTGTTTCACTTCTCCATTATACCTGAAAGAGAGTTTTGCAGGGTATATCAGTCTGGGTTGGAATTTGTTTTCTTGCAAGACTTGAAGTACTTTGCTCCATGCTCTTCTTGACTTGATGGTTTGTGAAGAGAAATCTGCTGTTATTCTGATGGATTTTCTTTAAATGTGATCTGTTTCTTTTCTTTAGTGGCTTTTGGTATACTGTTCCTGTGCTGAATTTCTGGGATCTTAGTTATATGTCTGGGTGTGGTTTTAATTGGGTTGACGTTGCTTCGGTTACTGAATGTCAGATTATTGCCCCATATTTGGGAAGTTTTCTGCTATTACTTCTGCCCATATTCTTTTTTTATCATTTGTATTGACTCCTTCCTTCTCATTGATGTCTATTAGTCTCACATTGTTCATCTTTGCAGCATCTTGCAGGTATTGAATTATTTTTTCCTGCATCTTAGTTGTTTTTAAGAGATTTTTTTCTTACTTTTTCGCTAGTGCAATGGTGTCTTTAAGGTCAGCATATCTATTTTCACTTTCACTCAAACTTTTGCCAGCTTGTGATTAATGTTTTAATTTCCTATATATCACTTTGAATCTGTTTCATACATTCTATTTCTTTCCTATATTGCTTATTCAGAGATTCCATCATTTTTATATTCTGCTCCATTTTTTTAATCAGTGTATTCTTTAGAAGCACTTAGTACTTCTTTGATTATAGTTGTCACTACTTTTTTTAGTTCAGAAATTATTTCTGATCTGATTTCTTCCATACCTTTCTGCAGTTGTTCCTTTATTTCCAACGCTATTATTATTTCAGAGATTTCAGGTGTGTGATTTCCAGTTTCCTCTATGCTAGTGTCTTCTGCATTTGTACTGGGTGGACTTGAGGCTGGAGACTGCATTTTGTTCCTTCTCTTTGTCATTTTGTATACCACTGTCTTCTGACTTTTGGTATAGAGCTTAGATAGAGTTATTACCTTAGCGCCAGGTCCATACCTATGAAGTTCAGATTCTTCCAGGTGGGTGTTCCTTGGATCTGGCTGGGGTCTGGCTGCTGTGATCCACCACTTCCTGCAGCAGTCATTGGAGTTGAACCCTTTGTGTCACTCTGGCAATATGTTCTGCTCCTGAATTAGCTGGGTGGGTCTTGCCTCTAGCCTCTTTGCTGGTAGTTCTGCTGAAGGGTTCCACGATGGGCCTGCACTCCGGGTTGATTCAGGATCCACGGGTCCGGGATGGTCTCACTCACACTCTCAGCCTGGGCTCTGGGTCTATTCAGGATCTGCGGACTCCAGGCTGCCTCAGTCACATGCCGGGCCTAGGCTCTCGGTCATAAATTTTAAAAAATAATTAATATTCTTGAAAAATAAAATAGTGTGAAAAGTGTCTTCAATCTAAATCCCCATATTCTTTTCCAGAGAAATAATCTTCTGAATATCATTCAGAAGGATCACTTTCTGGTGCATTCTTTTTAGAATCATTTCATGTACAAACATGCAGATATACCAATATATTTTCTTCATATAAATGAAAACATAGCGCTTACATGTACTTTGATGTTCATTTCATGTGTTTTGTAAGTCTCTATAAGCAGATATAGATCTCCTTTATCTTTGATAGTGACTATTTTAGTCATTTAAGTATATACTTTGTGCAGTTTGGGAATGGAAACCATATTCAAGTACTTAACTGCTACTCCTTGTTCTGTCTAACTTTTTATTTTTATTTATTTTTAATTTTAATTTTAATTTTTTAATTTTATGTGGTTGACACAAGTTCTCACTATTCATCTTGAACTCATAGTGATCCTTCTGTTTCAGCCTTCTCAGCTCTGAGATTACAGGCATGTGGCACCAAGCCCAGTATTGGTGGCTGGCTCTAGGTGTCCAGGTTGGGGCAGCATGGCACGCTGTACTGGAAGATTGAGGCAGAGTCCTTGTGCTTGCCTAGTAAGGCTCTTAGACCACTGAGCAATCTCTGTAGCTCCTGTCTAACATTTTGGTAAGACCTAATCCAAGACAGAAGATAAGATGTTTTGTACAAGAAAGTTTAATTAGTTATATTATTCATAAAGTAATTTTTTCATGTAGTTCACCTTCCTATGGAAATATTTTATAACTTTGGCTCGTGGAGTATTCCATGGCCACTTCATTTGCTTTGGCCACATGGTGAAGGAAATATGAAATTTTAAGGTAGAAGTTGCCAGGGAGATTTCATGATTTGCCCTTTCTTCTGCCATAAAAACTTATGTCCTACATGGTCACTACTTCTTTGGGTGAGAAACAATGGCATGAAGATGTGGAGATGACCTCTAATCCACTGTAATGGATGAGTAGCATAAGTCAGAGTAAAATTTTGTTATATTAAGTAACTACTATTGAGAAGCTGTTTATAACCTCAGACTGATTTAGTCTATCCTGCAACTATAAGAAGAAACCTATGGAGCAGTCAAATAATGTGAAAATATTAATCAAAATAGCCCTTCTTGTTCTGAAACAGCTTTCCTGTGATCCTATGATTCCTAATTCCTTTCTCTCAAATTCATTTAATTAAAAGATCACAAAAACTACTAAATACAATACAATATTTATTCTCATATCATTCTCTTTAATCAATTCTTTCAAAGTTTCCCAGGAAAATATATCTCCAAGTAGTCAATATGTTTGTGCTTTTAAAACAATCAAAAACAAATTGGGGCAATTGACTACTGCTGATTATGGTAAAATAAATGGATCTAGATTTTTTCCTCTCATCATAAGCAATTAAAAAATCAGTTGGAATACATAAGGCAACAGTTTTGGATGTAGGAAAATAGGCAGCCTATGTATGTGATTCTTAAAAGTGGAGAAATAAATAAGGTGGGTAAGATTGTCCAACTCTGTTTGGAGACACTTTGCACTATTACTTCAAAGAGGAGGATAAAAAACACAGCACCAGAGACTTGCTGAATTGTAGTGACAGAGACTGCAAGAAAGCTTAGAAACTGGGATTATCAGGGCAGAATATTAGAGAGGAGGCAGTTAGAGCAAAAGACTTACCAAGTTTTCATAGGGGTTTCCTTGAGTCTGCAATCAACTGTATTTCTGAACATGCAAAGGGAGAAATGCCACAAGACTAAAGAATGGTAAAAAAGCTGTAAGCTGAAAGGGTCCCAGGACACAGGCCTGGAAGATATTAAGTTTAGAGAGATCAGAATGGAGAGTCCTTGTTGAAAACTTGGAGTATTTGTTGGAAATCTCAGAGAGGTAAGGCCTTAGTAGTGATATTAAATTCTTTCTAGAATAAAATCTACTCAAGACACACTTCATAAAGCTTAAAGGAAATCTTCAAAAAGATCCAATTGACTTCACTGTGACTATTGGTAAGACAAAGTTCAATGTTCTTTAAAGGCTACAAAATCTACAATTCAGAAGCATAAAATTAATAAACAGTTACAAAGCACTAATCATGTGAAAACAGAAAAATATAATCAAAATCCAGTAGAGAAATAAATCCATATAAACAAACCCAGAGTGACAGAGATGATGAAATCAGAAAACAAGAATTTTAACAGATATTATAAATACAAAAGATGATTAGAGCAAAAAAATATTAGCACCACAAGGATAAAAATAAAATGTAAAAAGGAAAAGAGGAACTTTAGTTTTGAAAACTAAAACACCTGGAATGAAAAACACTGGATATAATTAGTAACAGATTAGACTATACAGATGAAAAATAAATACATAAGCTTGAAAATATAGCAATGAAAACTATCCAAATGTGAAGTATATATATAGAAAAAATTAAAATAATTAATATTACCTCATTGACTTCAGAAAGCATTTCAAACTCTACTACCTATCATCCATCTCTCTATCTTTCTCTATCTGTCTATCTATCATCTATCTATCTATCTATCTATCTATCTATCTATCTATCTATCTATCTATCATCTATCTAATCCATCAATCCAGCTTACCAGAAGAATAATTATGTCTCATTCCCTTTTCTCATTGTTAGAACAAAATACCAGACATGCATACCTTGCAGGAGAAAAAACGTATTTTGGCTCATGTTTCAGTTCATAGTTGGAAGGCTCTGAGGCATGGCTGATGGATCTGATGGAGGAAAGCTGCTTACCTCATGACATCCGGGAAGCTAAGAGGAAAAAGAGGAGCTAAAATGGAAATAAATATTTACAGGTCATGCTCCCAATTATCTCTTCTGAACAGACCCCTCATCCTAATAGCAAGTTAGCCACAATAAGTTTCAAAAGGTGCAAATACCAAAACTAAATCAAGGAGATATAAAAACCCTGAATAATCAAATATCAACCAATAGAATTGAAAATGTAATTTAAAAAAACCTACCGACAAAGAAAAGCTCAGGTTGTGATGGATTTACAGTTGAATTCTACAAGAAATTTAGAGAAGATTTAATCCCAATCCTCCTCAAACTCTTCAATGAAATTGAAAAGGAAGGAGTACTCTGAAACACATTCCTGGAGGCAAGTATTACACTGATACCAAAATCAGAGAAAGACTCAACCAAAAAAGAGAATTATAGGCCCATCTCTCTCATGAACATAGATGAAAATCTCTCAATAAAATACTAGCAAATAGAATGCAGCGAAGGAGGAGGAAGGTTACACATCACAACCAGGTAGGACTAGTCACAGGGGTGCTGGTTTAATACATGCAAATCTATAAATATAATCCACTATATCAATAGGGCCAAAACCAAAAACTATGTGTGATCATGGCAATAGACATAGAAAAGGCTTTTGACAAAGTCTAACACTCATTCATGATCAAAGCTCTATAGAAAATTGGAATAGATGGCCTATTCCTCAATCTGATAAAAGCCCACTGTGAAAAACCAACAGCCAACATCATTCTAAATGGAGAAAAACTGAAACCTTTCACTCTAAAGTCAGGTACAAGACAAGAATGTCCACTATCACCACTCCTATTCAATATAGTTCTGGAAACATTAGACATGAATGAGAAATAAAAGTAAAAAGAATAGGTAAGGAAGAAGTTAAACTATCATTATTCATAGACAACATGACACTCTAAATGGAAGACTGAAAAAACTCCACCAGGAAGCACCTAGAATTAATAAACAAATTTAGTAGCATAGCAGGATAAAAAATCAATAGTCAAAAATCAATATCATTTGTCTGTATAGATGAGCTTACTGACAGAGAAATTAGAGAAACAATACTCTTCACAATAGCACCCTGCAAAAATGAAATAGGAATTAATTTAACAAATGAAGCAAAATATTTATACAATGAACATTACAATACTCTGAAAGAGAGATCAAAGAGGATTTCAGAAAATGGAAAGATATTGCTTCCTCCTGGATAGGATGAACCAACATTGTGAAAATGGCTATATTCCCAAAATTGTTATACAGATTTAATGCAATCCCTACTAAAATACCACCAACATACCTCACAAATCTAGAGAAAACATTCATAAAATTTATCTGGAAACAGGAAAAACCTAGAATAGCAAAGGAAATCTTGGACAACAAAGGCAAGGCAAGAGGTATTGTAGTCCTTTACTTGAAATTACAGTACACACTACAGTGATAAAATCAGCATGGTACATCAGACCTGATGATTAATGGAACAGATTAGAAGATGCAAATACAATTACAAACACACTTAGCTACCTTATCATTGGCAAAGAGGTCAAACATGTTCACTGGAAGAAACAGAGCCTCTTTAAAAATGGTGTCAGAAAACCTAGCTCTCCACCCACCAAAACCTAAAATTTGACCTGGATCTATCACCATGCATTAAATTAAAGTCAAAATAGATTAAACATCTAGACATTAAAAGAGAAACACTAAATCTCCTGGAAGAGAAAGAAGATAGAAATCTTGAAGACATAGGGTAGACTGAGAGTTCATGAACTAAAACCAAACTGCACTGAAATACTTCAAAGAACAACAATTGAGATCTCATCTTACTGAGAAATTTCTTCATGTCAAAATAATCACCAACAGGGCTAGCCAAGTAGCTCAGTGGATTAAAGCACTGCTTAGGCAGACACAGAGCCTGGGAGTTCAATACCCAGGCCTGCTGTGCTGGCCTTGTCCCCTGGGGTGTGCTGAGACTGCGATTGAGACTGTGCATAGTGGTATGTGCCTATAGTCCTAACACTTTGGAGGCTGTAAACAGCAGGATCACTATGAATCTTATATGCACAGTGAGACACTGTACACCCTGTAGGCCCCATAGACCCTGTCTAAAATACAAAAAGAAAAAAAATCGCCAACAGAGTGAAAAAACAATGTATGAATTGGGAAAAATCATAACCAACAATCACCAAGACAAAGGACTTATATCTAGACTATATAAAGAACTAAAAAAATCAGGCCCCAAACTTTAAAGACACAATTCAAAAATGAGCATCTGAGGTGATTATACACTTTTCAGAGAAAGAAATACAAAGGGCAAATAAATACGTGAAAAAATGTTTCACAGCACCAGTCACTTGAAAAATGCAAATTAAAACAACATTGACATATCATCTCACCCCAGGAGGAATGGCTGTCATAAAAAATAAAATCAGCTAATAACAAATGCTGGAGAGGCTGTGGGGAAAAAAGGAACCCTTTTCCACTGCTGGTGAGAATGTAGACTGGTACAGCCACTATGGAAATCAATGTGGTGAACCCTCACGAAACTAGGATTGGAGGTCCCATTCAACTCAGCTATCCCCTTTCTGGCAGTTTTTCCAAAAGTACTGAAAATATCATGCCACAGTAATATATTCATATCCATGTTTACATTAGCATAGCTTGTCATAGCCAAATCTTGGAAACAACCAAAATGCCCAACCTGAGAAATAGATAAAGAGGATATGGTATATTTATACAATGGAGTATTACTTAGCTATAAAGAAAGAAAAACTTGAGGATATTATAGGTAAATGGATGCAACTAGATGCTATACTCATAAGGTAAATATATCAGTCCCATATGTGTAAATATCATACTGTCTGTAGTGTAAGAACTTGAAAGAATAAATAAATTCTAAAAGATATAATAGATATAGTAGAAAGGGTAAAACTGAACATAAGGAATAGGTAATGAAGATCTGAGAAACAATAGATAGAAAAAAATAGGAAGGGGGAAAATCATGGAAGTATAGTCACAATAAAGCTGAGATGATTGTAGTACTAACTTCCATCAGTTTTTTGAAAACAGCACTCAACATTTAAAATTTTCACTGTGACTATCACTATATGCTAATATTAACAATCTGAGTAACTACATTGAAGATAGAAATGTACCATATAAAAACTATGGTTCAATATCGCTCATTTTGTTCTTATAAATGTGTACCATTTCTAATGTCTTATCAATTATTACACTCTAAAATAAATTATAAAAATGAAAAAAGACAAGAAAAAAATTGATTATGAAGACAAATGTTAATGTTTAATTATTTGATCAATCTTGCATATATGTATCTGTTAATCTGAGCAACAAATTTGATGATAAAATACATAATATAACATCCATTGTTAATTTTTTATGTGTTTTGAAATTCTGTACCATATGTATTACTGTATGTTACTCCATTTCTGTCTTTGTTTTGCTATTTGTTTTTACTCTTTAAAATAAAATGAAAAATAAATAAAAAAGATTTGAATCTTTTTTTCCTCAAAGTTTTATTGATAAACAGATAGCAATGAGACAGTTTCAAATCAAATCAGAAGTACAGTTTCAACACATAGTACACTGCATATATTCTTCTTAGTGGTTAATTGCTGTACAAGA
>NW_004524593.1:1111347-1118233 GCF_000260255.1 Octodon degus | reverse complement strand
ATTTTTAATTTAGTTACTTATTTTTATTAATTTTATTGAGAAACAAATAGCCATGAGACAGCTTCAAAACAGGTCAGTAGGACAGCTACAATAATTAATACATTGCATATTGTTGTCTTTGTAGTTGTTGAAACACTATTAGTACAAATTTTTCGTCTCATTTAACTAAGACAAAGTAGCTGTATATCTATCCTAATTTGTATATACAGATACAAAATGGTCCTTCATTTATATTCCCTTTTTTTGTTTAGTTTTATCAGAGATGGGTATTCCATTATCATTTAAATATTGAAGGTGCATGAACTCAGCAAAATAATCCAATACATTCCAGCAGTCCATAATAGTAGTGGGTTATCCATAGGACTGGCAATGTTAGAAGTTATTGACTTGAGCCTTTTGCAGCTTGGCATATTAATATGGCTTTATTTTTATACCCTGTTTTTATACTTTTCTGCTGGATGGTTAAGAACAGGATAAAGCAAGACATTGATGGAAAATACTGTTCCATGTTTTGTGTAAGATGTTTGATATTCAGACAGATAGTGAGGTTAAGCTCAACTGCTTATGTTAAAAGGTGATAATATCATTAAACTTCTCTTCTGGAGGGTTATCAACTTAACTTTGCAGAACAAAAGTTAGAGAAAAAGAAGGGCTGCAAGGACAGCTAACATTTTTGCCCTAGCCTTTCAAGGTCAATGAGGACTCAGGACATAAGAGAACCTGTACTGTAGCATCCTGTAACTCAGTTGTGTCTCAAATTTTCTGATCAAGGAGATTATGGGGCCAAAGAGGAAAGTGATCAACGATGTAGAGTGTGCCTAGGGAGAGTCTCGTGGAGAGAAAACATTCTCTCAGGTTTTCACAGAGAGCAAATTGGTGAAGCAATGGTCATGACTCATCCACATGCCTGACACAGACAAAGGATCTACAAATTGTGGTACAGGGTTTCAGGATAAATCCCGAGGGGATTTGACTGACCTTGTCAGATACAAAGGCTAACTTCTTGAAGTAAAACCAGTAATATATTTTATGACATATAAACATATATTTTATAACACATGCAGATATAAGCTATGTAATATCAGAAAATGGCAGGGAAGTAAAAGAAGAATACTACTGCAAATAGTATAATAGCAGATGAATGTAAGTTGTGATAAGTTAAAAATGTGTATTTTAAGCAGCTACTCACACACAAAAAATTAAATGACAGAGGTAGAATTAATAAGGTAATCATAGAGGTTAGTTCCAATCACCAAAGATGTAGTATTTAATCTAAAAAAAGGCAAGAAAAGAGGAACAAATAGAATCAATGTGAGAGAAACAAACAACTATCAAGATAGTCCATTTGTGTTGAAATTTCTCAATAGTCATATTAGATATATATTGTACAAACATTTCAAGTAACAGCAAGAGATTTTCAGAGTAAATAAAAAAGTTAGAGTCCAGGACTTCTGGGAAGGTGGCAAAATAGCAATCAGAGAGAAAGGGCCTTTCTAACATTTGTTATCTAGACGCTGGAATATAGCAAGGTGAGGAAGAGAAGAAAGGGATTGATTTACTAAGACTGAGGAAGAATTTGGGGCAAGAACCTAAGCCTATGGGAGAAGCAAAGAGAAACTTCTATGAAGAAGGACTAGGCAGGGAGTTCTTTCTTCCTGAGCCTGGACTCATTGTGCAGGAGGGGCTACTTGAACTTGCAGATTCATGGTGACTGCTGGGAACCCCAGAGAAATCCATGGAGAAGGGAATCAGTAGATTTAGGCATGAATGCAGAAAACCTCAGTGTCTGACGAGTTGTTTATATTTGGATGTCATGCAAGAGAGGATGATTGACCAGGAACCATCTTGGAGTGAGGGCGACAGAGCTAGGGACTCAGGTGGAAGTTAGCTCCAGCCTGTGTTTCCGAGTTGAGTTCAAACCCTTAGAGGGCCTGGGAATTGCTGTAGGCTGGGCAGGTCTGGTTCCAGCTTCACAGCTAGAAGCCAGCCTGAAATTCTATGGAAATAGGGGTGCAGCTTCATTGGGATTATCCACTACCCCACAGTGGAGCTGCTGCTAGTTTTCTGGGGTCAATCAATGCAGATCTGGACTCTGTCCACATTGTCTATTAGTGGCAGCAGAAACATACCTTACAGTGGACATTGTTTTTTCTTTTCTTCTTTGCTTTTTTCTCCCTTCTTTTCATTCTTTCTTGTTGTTTTGCTTCCTCTTTATATGAGTGTTTTTCTTTTTATGAGTGCATTTTTATGAGTTTTATTCTTTATATGTTGTTTTTGCTTTTATGTGAGTGTGAACATAGGTTCTAGGTTTTTTTTTTTTCAGTTATTGTTGTTCTGTCCTGTTCTTGTTTTGGTTTCTTCCTTCCTTTTCCCCCTCCTGTCTTCTGCAGCAGTTTCTCAAAGTTGGTGTGACCCTCCTTTTTTTCTCTAACATTGCTTCTAATTTCTTCCTTTTCATCTCTTTCTCTATTTCTCCTCCAGCTCCTTTAAAATTTTCCTCCTCTGGGATTCAAATTTCCACATTAAGGGTTTATTTACAGAATACAAATTTCTGCTTTGCTTTAGATCTTATTATATAACCACAAATCTAGTTCATATTGTTAAAGGTGAAAAATTAAGTTACCTGAGTTTGTCATTTTCTAGGCTCTGTTTCATGCTATTGTTTTTACTGATTGTACAACTTTAGCCAAAGTGACATAGTTGTTCTAATTAATAGTTCTTCCTGGCATACCAAGACTGAAATTGCCTAAAGGTCATAAAAACATATGATAGGCCAATGTGAAAGAACCTGGGCCAAGTAGGCAGCAACCTCTGATTCCTAATAAATTGAGATGATGAAGACTACAAAGAGAAGTTCTGCCTTAAAAGTTAAGCAAATAAAAAAACAATGATCAGCTTAAAATGAGGCTGTTAGGGCAAGCTTTCCTCCACTCTGATTTGTGTTCTTGTAAGAAGAAAAATATAGATGCATGCAGTGATACTAGCACTCACAAGTGAAGACACAGAGAGAAGAAAGTGGCTGTCTGCCAGCCAAGGAGAGAGGTCTCTAGAGAAATAAATCATTCTCACATTTTGATCTCAGGCTTTTAGCTTTCAGAACTGTGAGGCAATAGATTTCTGTTGTCTAAGCTATCTGTAGTATTTTGATATAGCAGCCATTGTAAACTAATATAATGGTAAATGGACATTCTTAAATAACCTTTCTTTTAAAACAGATATTAGAAGTAATAAATTAATAGAGTAAAACAGTAGTGTAAAAAATGTACAACAATCAACTATGTGTCTGTATACTAGCTATGAACAATTAGAAAAATACAATAAACATGTAACTCCATTGTCATACAATAGAAAATATTAAATCAAAATAGTTAACAAAATACTTTTAATACTTGTGTAATTAAAACTACAAAACAGTGCTGAAGAAGTTAAAGACTACTTTAATAAATGGAGTGGTGCATCATGCTCATGGGTCAAGAGACTCAGCAATGTAATCAATTTTCTCCTAAGAAATCTACAGATTCAATATTATTTGAATTATGATTCCAGAAGGTCATCTATTTAAGCTGAAATACTTGTTCTAGAATTTATATGCCAATTTAAAAAGGCTGTTAATAGCAAAACACAATTTTCAAAAAGTAAAACAAGGTAAGAAGGCATATTATCCAATTTCAAGTATTGCTACAAAGCTGCAGTATTCACAATAACATGATATTCGTGCAGTCTGGATAAGAACCTCTACTTACATAGTTGAAAGAAAAGTTCTTTAAATAAATGGTGCTAAAACAGTTGAATATTTATTTATACAGAAAAAAGTCATCATTGACCCAACTTTGTATGCTAAACCCCAATTTACTTGAAGTGGATCATAGTTTTCAAATAAATGCTAAGACTATAAAACTCCTAGCAGAAAAAAAGACAGAAATCTTCAGTACAGAGATATTCTAAAAATTTTGTCTTATAAAATATAAAAGAAAAATGAATTAGACTTCCCTTATCAAATGAAAATATTCTCTTTGAAACATATAATGAAATTCAAGCCATATAATGGAAGTGAACATTACAATACTTTGTCAGATAGACTTATATTTAAAATACATAAAGGACTTTTAAATGGCCAGTTATGGTTTGTCTCTAGTTGTTCCCCCAAAGCTTCATTCAGTCATGGGGTGGACTTCTAGAGTTTGTGACTAACTCATGATCTACTGGGATTATGGGTGTGAGTGATATATCCAGCTTAGGGCAGGTAGCCTGAATGTAACATAAAGGAGAAAAACTTGTGGCGTGTAGTCATTTTTGCCATCACTATCATTTGCTCTTGCTGTTTTGCTGTATTCCACCACCATGAACTGCTGCCCTCTTCCATGTGCCACTCTGCCTTGGAGCTAGCTGAGTATGTACTGAAACCTCCAGTAACTGTGAACTAAATAAACCTTTCCTTCATTTTGGGTATTGGATATTTGTTCCAGCTTGGAGAGAAGAGAAACCAAGACAGAATTTAGTACTAGAGAAGTAGGGTCATTGCTTTGGGTAAACCTGACCATGTAGATTAAAAACCTTTGTGAATGGATTATGGGAAGAGATAGGAAATGTTCAGAGATGTTGCCTATAAGAGAAGTGCTGGAACAGCTTCGACTGTACTGTATAGGAGATTAGGGTCGAGCTCAGAAGATTAGAAGGCTGATAGATATCCTGCCTGTAAAGATCATGCTGGGGAGGATTCTGCTGGGAAGAAGGACTGCATTGGTTGTTGGATTCCAGATGGTTTTTATTATGGCTTGGCAGAAAGTTTGTCTGAATTTTGCTCACATCCAGAGACTTTGCCTGAGACTGAGATTAAGCATGGAGGGCTGATTATTCTTTCAAAAGAAATTTCAAAGCAGCCAAATATTGTGGCACTGGTATGGCTATTGTTGGGGACTTTTAGTTAGACCTATATTGAGAATCAAATGCAACGATCCCAGCAGGATGATTTAAGATGTGAGTTTGGCCAGAAAGGAAGCTTCTATAAAGCCGTGGAATGCAAAGATAGAGCTGAGTGGATCTCCATTGCCCAGAAGGAGCCAGAGAATGGAAAGTATGGTCTGAGGGCATCACTGGAGTTAGCAGGTCTCCATCCTGTGCAATCTCAGAATTGCAAGGGTGAAGGACTTTACCTTGAGGGGAAAGCTGCAGAGCTCCGTGTTCCAGAATAGCAACGGTGGCCACACCAGGTTCCAGAGTGGTGGCGGCTTGGAGAACTTCTTCTTCTGGAACAGGTTCAGAGAGCTCTGTAATCCAGGCACTCAATCCCTACAGCTAAAAGAGAAAGAAGCCCTGGTACTGCTCCAGCTGGCAGCAGACCTTGGCATAATCCATGTGCTGTTGTTTTCAGGTGCTTGCAGAATGCAGGAGTTCTGAGGTTAAGAAGCCTTCCACCTCAAATTCAGAAGGCCTGGGGTCCCAGGCTTTGTGCTCCTTGGAGAGCAGCCTGTGAAGCTGTGAGGGAGAAGCCTATTTAGTGGAAACCCCAGAAGTTTGGAAAAGCCAGGAACCTGGATCATCTAAGGGAATCTGCGAAGAGGGAGCAAAGCCAGCCTAAGAGAGAAGTCATGGAACCTACCACTACAAATGCCATAATGGAGGAACCACATGGAGACCACAATTTGCCACAGATTACTTCAGATATTCCACATGGAACTACAGGATTTAATGTTTTCCCTGATGGATTTTGGACTTGTGCTTGTCCCAATGCTTGTATTCCCCAGTTGTTCTCACCTTTTTGAATGGTAATGTTTATCTTATGCCATTGAATTTTGGAGGTGTTTAAGTCTTCATCTGTACAGGGGGAGTTTGCCTTAGGTCTTGGAGAAAACTTGGGACTGGGACTTTTCAGAAATGCTGAAACTGTTAGGACTTTGGCACTCTTAGAGATGTGTGGGGGGCGATAGAACGCTCCTGTTATATTTTCCCTTATTTGGGCAAGAAGTGCTGCAGCACCACTCCCCGCTTGCCTCGACATCTTCCTGTGGTCCTGGATCTTCACTACCAATCCACAACTAGTCCCACCCAACTGCTTCCACTATACGGCTATTTAGACCCTGTTCACTTCCTCAATAAATGAGACTTGATCAGAAAGCCTGTCTTGTCTCCGTCTCTCGTGTCTCTTGCCCTGTCTTTTTCATCCCCGTTCCTCCTCCAGGTCATTACCCACGTCTCGACTCGTGGGCCGAGTCAGAGATGGTCTTAAATGCCTTTTGTATAAAGTGATGTGCCTGAGTCATTGGGGGCCGAGGGGTGGATTGTTATGGTTTGTGTCTAGTTGTCCTCCCAAAACCTCATATGTAAATCATGGGGTGGACTTCTAGAGTTTGTGATTAACTCATGATCTAGTGGGATTATGGGTGTGAGTGCTACACCCAGGCTGGGTGGGATATCCTGAGTGGAGCATAAAGGAGACAGACTTTCTCTCTGTGTCCATTGTTGCTGCTACTCCTCCCATGTGATCTTGCTCTTTGCTGCTGCTATGAACTGCTGCTCTGCCATGTGCCACTCTGCCTTGGAGCTAGCTGAGTATGGACTGAAACCTTAAGCAACTGTGTGTTAAATAAGCCTTTCTTTCCTTCATTTTGGGTGTCATGTATTTTGTTCCAGTGGTGAGAGAAAAGTAACTGAGACACATGTTGACCAGAGTGAGAATTAAGGAAGGAAATGTTTAACTAGCTCACAGTAACTGGAGATCTTCTCTTTAACAAACTCTGATTTTTCCTCTCTAGTTCTCACCTAATGAGACATTTATCAAAATGAAAAATACTAGAGAAATCATTCCTACAATTTATCTGGAACCGGAAAAGACCTAGAATAGCAAAGGCAATTCTGGGCAATAAAGACAAGGCAGGAGGCATTACAA
>NW_004524593.1:1088079-1105607 GCF_000260255.1 Octodon degus | reverse complement strand
CCCAATGCTATTATGGGCTACTGGACTCTTTTAGAATATTTTGCTGAGTTTACACACCTATAATATTCAAATAACAGACCTTAACAAAAAAAGGGTATACAGATGAATGTCCATTTTGTATCTGTGTATTCAAATTGGTTAGGATACATATATATTTACATTCTCTTAATGAATAAAATGATTTGTTCCAATTTTGTTTGTTAATAGAATCTCAAGTCTGCATCTTGTACAGCAATTAACCACTAAGAAGAATGTATGCAGTGTGTTAATTATTGAAACTGTCCTAGCGATTTGATTTGAAACTGTCTCATTTCTATTCGTTTATCAATAAAATTATGAAAAAAATGAAAAATAACATCTGTATGTGGTGGCATATGCCTATAATCCCAGCATTTTGGGAGACTAAGGCAAGAGAAACATGAATTTGAGCCCAGTCTGTGCAATTTAGTAACTTAGCTCGACTCTGTCTCATAAATAAAAAATTTAAAACATGGGCTGGAGTTGTAGCTCTATGTGAAAGCTTTGTACAATCTGTAGAATAAGAAACATAAAACTAGCATAGATTTTACTTTTTTTTTGTGGAATTGGGGATTGAACTCAGGCCCTTGTGCTTGACAGGGAAGCACTTATTCCACTAAGCCATCTCCCCAGCCCCAGATTTTACTTCTGAAAAGGGAAAGCACATTCAGAAGCAGTCTGAGTGTCTGTATCACTGTCCTAGTTCTGTGAACTGTCAGCATCGCCCTGGTCAAGAAGTCAGCACTTTCTTCTACAAACTCTTCCTGAATTTTTGCATAGATTTCATCACTTGTAAAATAAGGCAGTTTAAATCTCATGACTTTTCCCACCTCTTATAATTCTTCCCTGAGAGGCTTAAAAAATCTCCACAATGGTACTGTTCACATTTATGTATTGCATCCCTGTTAGAAAGAAGTTTGTATCTTTCAGAAAAGCTCCTTCAGGTGTCTTTTTCAGGCTTTATTTAAAGGAGGCAACCTAAGGAGGCAGGCCCTAAGGTTGAGGGCCACAAAGAGCATTGCCCTCTACACAGACTAAAGACCATCATGCGATGTGATCCCAATATGAATAGGTGGCAGAGGCTTACTGCCACCATTTTATAGGTCACTGTCCTAGAAAGACTGCAAGATATGGCTTAATCCTCCAAATCTTAATCCAGAAAATCTCTAGATTTTTCCCTTTCATCGTATGGGTTTGTATCAAGAAGTAGGCCAAAACTTAGGACAGACCCCCCCCCCCCCCGGCTTTCAATCATTTTGTCTCACCCTCTTATTTTACTACAGTTTAATCTTGCCATCAATAATAATATGTTGGGGATAGGCAGATAGCTTAGCAGTCTAAGTGCCTGCCTGGCAAGCACAAGGACCCCAGCTTGACACCTGGTACCTCATTCCTTGCCAGCCCTGGAACTCCAAGTGCACCATACTGGCCACTGACACCAGGCATAGAGAGCCTGTAATACCAGTGCTGGGAGTCTGAGGCGGGATGAGTACTATGAGTCAGAGTTGTGTAGTGAGACTCTATACCATATACATAAATAAACAAATAAATAAATAAATGGTTAAAAAAATTTTAAATAATATTTTGACAAAATGAGAGTTAACAAAAGAAGTGTAAACTCATTTTTCCATTGTCTTTTTCATGAGATGAATCTGTTTTAAGGAAATGTTGACTTTGGATGTAATTTAGAGCATGCCCACAGTAAAAAGGAAGGCTCAATAAAATCATGGTGACAAAGATGATAGGCCACAGAGAGCCTCACCCTCTGTGCATTCAAAGTAGAATTTACCCATACTGATTGGCTCCAGTGTTCACACATCTTCCTCTAGTCCCTCAAGAGTATTCTCTCTGTGTAAATATCTTGATTGAGCTACTAACCCGAGCACTGTGGAAATGACAAGACAACAATGAATGAGAATGATAAGGACTCCTTTGGTCCCAATCCAGTTCTTCAAGTTGTATATGAGCAAGATATTCCATTTGTGCCATCATGGGTCAACTGAGGTAGGGCCCATGAAACACTGAGCACAGTTTTTGGTTCTTGAAAGTCTTTAATAACAGTTAGCAAAGATCATCACCCTGGAGGGGAGGAATATGTCAATGTTAATAGAGCAAGATCCAAAGGGAAGAATCATTATTTCTGATGAGGGTGGGAAGAATGGCTTCCCGGAAGGGAGAATTGAACTGAAAGGATGAGTGAGAGTTTGGTAGCCAGAAAAAGGCAGAAGGCATTTTTTGATGGGTCAGCAGTACAGTCTCTACATGACCTCCCCAGGAAAACTCTGATCCCCAGACTCCTTAGAAGTACAATTAAAAAAACTGGGGAGATAAAAACTGAAAATCACAGCCATCCAGGTAGAATGACTCTGGTAAATATCCCCATATCCAATTAGGAGCTCTAAAACTTAAACCTAAGTAGGTCTTACAAAGACCAAATCAAATTCAAAATCATATCAGTAAATGAATTAAAGTTCTATGCTCCTACTTTAACACAAAAATTGAAGTTATTCTGGAAATGATAGCATCACACAAACAGCTGTAATTTTGCAACACAGTACCAGCATCTAACCAAAATCATTCTTGTATACCAAGAGATAGGACCAAGAGAGGAGGAAAAAGAAAAGACAATGAAAACACAACAGACAATCTAGGTATTAAAATGATCAAATAAGAATTTATTTTAAAAATAAAAACAAAGACAGAAACAGTAACATAGAACAATACATGTGGTACAGAATTTCAAAACAAGAATAAAAAATTAACAATGCTTGTTATAGTACATATTTTTATGATCAAATCTGTTGCTCAAATTGACAAATATAGGTATGCAAGGTTGGTCAAATAATTAAACATTAATTCTTGCTTTCAATAAACCTTAATTTTTCTCTTGTTAAAAAAAAAGAAAAAAGAAAAGAAATACAGAGCCCCAAGCTTACAATGGGAGCAATCAAAGTGGAAGGACAATTAAACTGCTGTCTGTTCATGGATTTCCTGTGGGACCTAAACAGATCTTCAGACCAGTGACTCATCAATAGAATGATGGTCATGTACCTGTTGTGAAACCCAGTGCTTTCAGTTTATTTTTATCATGCTTCTGTAATCCTGTTTTTGTTTCATTGTTAATACCCAATGCACAAGGCAAGATTGCTTTAGAGAGGTAATAAAATCTATTTTGGCCTTTTCCTTTGGTTATGCATTTTATGTCCAAGAGAGTGCATTCCTTATCACTCTTCCCTTCTAGAAAAGCAGTCTTTACTACAGAATAGAGTAGCTGATGCTTCTTCACTGTTCCATTGTAGAAATGTGTGAGCAATTAATATCTACTGAGCCTTGCACTGTACACTCCAAAACTTCTCCTATAGTCTTCACAACAATCTTCTGAAGAGTGTACTGTTATTTCATTTTGTGGATGAGACTCACAATGGTCACATAACCTGGTCAAAGTCAGGAGCCTAGATGTGAGGTGCTCTTCGGGTGACTTTCTCTAGTAGTCCCTGCTGTCAGCAAGGGGACCTGCTGCAAGACATCATGTTCAGCAGGAGCAGCCTGTGAGCAAAGCCCCAACACCATGCCATTTCTTCTTCCTCTTCTTAGATTTCTTGCAAGCTGAGATCCATGGCTGTCTAGTGTCTTCTCACAAATGCCGCCATGATTCCCATTTCTATTTCTGCAATCAGATAAAGCAGCACATCATTTCTTGGTGATAGACTTCATATGAAAAATGCTTTCATCACTTACCACATTGCTTCCTCATACCTTTTAGTGTTTTCTTTCTAAAGCAAAGCAGTTTCCATTCAGAAGTAAGCAAGGTGACTGGTAGGATTTGAATATTTATGTTCATCCCAAATTCTTACTGAGGTCTAACACCCTCCTCCCCACGCCAGATTACTAAGAAGCAGAACATTTAGGTGAATATTAGGTCATAAGGACTCTGTTCTCATGAATGAATTTAGTGTTTCTATAAATAGGTGTCAGAGAGCAACTGGAGTGTTTGCTTCTAGTGTGCCATTGGAAGACACACCATTTGACCTTCAGGGGACACAGCAATGAGGCAAACCCTTACTTGGAAGTACAGAGGAAACCCTTACTTCTGCTGATGCGGATGACTTAATCTTGAACTTTCCTGCATAGAGAGTTGTCAGGAATAAACTGTTGTTAATCTTTTCTTCAGACTGTGGTACTGAGGAATGATGTAAGATAGTGACTGTATGACTATTGCTTGGAATCTGTCCCATGGAGGTGGATCATATTCATTTGGGTGAATAGCCTTTCTAAGGTCCTGAATAGTGATAACTCAATGCCATTTTCAGCTCTAGTTCCTTTAAAATATATTACTTACATTATCAAAATACTGTTGTGTAGTTTTGACATAATAAAATTTGTTGAAATTCTTCAGGATTTCCAGTGTGAGTGACTTAACCTATACTCCCTGTTCAATTGTTTTATCCCTGCTAAAATCTGATATTCATAGGGGCCTTTCCTATACTTTCTTCATAAGCAAAGGGAAGATTTACTGTTTTTAAGATGCTGTTTTGTTTTTTTTTTCTCACAGAAAAGCCAAGGCTACAGAGGCATTTTTCCTTTCTTTCCCTGCCTGCCTTGTTTTGACTGATTGTGGTATTTATTGGACCATGATCAATCTGCTAAAAGACAGCAAATCAGGAATGGCAGGTGGAAGGAGCAAAGCATGAATATTAATTAGGTAAGATTAAAAACAGAAGCCTTTTAATTATATTAAAATGCAGAGGCCTGCAGGCGGTAAGATAGTTCCTGTTATAAATCTGTCAACAGGCCATTACCTCAACCATGTCAATGTGTTTTAATGAATGAATATATACATTTCAAGAGGAGGGGGAGAAACACTTTTGTGTCTATAAATATTAAAAAGAAAATTATCAATGTGGGGAGATATCTGTGACAGCTCTTCTCAGGCTGGAGGTGTTTGGGGAAGGCTGCATTGTCTCCTCTGAAGCTGTGCAACTAAAGCCTGTGGCTAATGCAAGGACTGATTCAATTACAAACAGATGACTGAGCCAGGGAGAGTGAATGGCTCCCCACCTCTGCAGGTCAGGGAGTGAAGCATTTAAGGAACTTGCATTGACTTTTCAGGTCACTTCCTAGTCATTCACCACAGGAAACAAGGAAGTCAGGTGCCTTTTTTTGGTACTTGTTAACATAAAGAAAACATTTAAAGGTTGAAGGGTGACTGGCCACCATGGTGGATGGAGCCATAAACAGAACAGCTTAAAATTCCAGGGCAATAAAGAACTGAAATTTAAGAAAACAGATCTCAGTAGGTCTAGAGTCACCTTGAAAAGACCATGAAAAAAGATGTCAGGAAGAACAGGAAAGTGCATGAGAAAAAAGGTTGGTCATGGATTGTAAGACTCAAAAAACAAGACAGAACTTGGTGATCAACTAGTATAACCAATCTCTTTTTAAATGACCACAACTGAGGCTTACATGAGGGGTTTGGTAGGGAAAATTTGCTTTCTTCTTTTCTACATCCTTATCTACTTCTCTACATCCCTACATCCCTATTTGCCTACCTATGTAGCCCTTCTTTTTATAAAATGTTTGAGACTGTCCACAGATCTTCAGACTCATGCCCTAAAGTATTTTCTAAGACTTTCTGTTACATTTATAACTTTAAATAAAATGCATTTAAAGAAGTTATGAGTACCATCTTCAATGTAGAACTTACATAACTATCACAGTACCTATGTATTAGGTCAAAAATAGTTCATCTCAAATGCAGAGAATCAATAAGATCCATTAATATCAATTGAAATGTTGAAAGCAAGATTTTGGTATCTTTGTAGAATTCCTTTGCTCTTGGAAAGCTGGGAAGTTTCAAAAGAAAGAGTGAAAAGAAAACTCACTAAATGATTCCTGAACACACTATCTTTAGTGTTGGAAAATTTGACAGACAGACAGCAGAAAATAATCCTTGTAAATGCATGTGATGATTGATTTTGATCGTCAACTTGATTGGGAAGTATTTAGGAAATTAGCTAAACATTCTTCAGGAAATGTCAATGAGGCTGTTCCCAGAGATGATCATTATGCAGAGGAGCAAATATATGGGGGAGAATCACCCCAAGTGTGGGCAGAACCATTGTGTAATGTGGAGGCCCAAGAAGGAGAAAGAAGTCCCCTGACACAGGCTCTCTTTCCTTCTATTTCTCCTTTCTGCCTACCATAAGCTGAGCAGCTTTCCTCTGCTTTGCCCTCCTCCCAAGATTGGAAATGGAGGAGCCAGTAAATCATAGAGTGAAGCCTCTGAAACTGTGAGCAAAAATAAATGCTTCTTCCTTCAGTTTTTTATGTCCATTGTTTTGTCACAGCACTGTAAAGCTTAGATGGAAATTAAATGACAATTGTTTGCATTTTAAATTCATTGAGGGTCCTTGTGATTTTGAAAAAACTTTATGTGGATTTTTCAAGGCTGTATCCAGCAACTGTATGCAACTGACACATTTATATAGATAGAGCTACTTGTGTGTGAAAGTGTATTATGTAAAGGGTTGCTAAGGGAAAAGGCATACATTGGTTCCATCAGTGAATGAGACCACATTCCCAGATGGATATGGATTTACAAACATCTGCTTTTGGCTCATCAGAATTAAGTAGATGGTGTATAACTTAGAGAAGGATAATGGTTACTAGAAAAATTACTCAAAACATATACCTTAAAAAAGGTAAGAAGACACTGCTGCTATATCACATGTTATAAATATTCATATATACTTTTCTAGAGAGCAGAGGCCAGGCAGGTTCTATTATTTATTCAGGATACATAGTCTCACTACACAGTTCAGACTTGTAGTAATTCTCCTGTTTCAGTCTCCCTTGGTGCTGGGATTACAGGCATGCACCACCATGCCTGGTTCTGAGGTCATCTTGGCATGGGGTACTGGTGATTAAACTCAGGACTTTACACTTACCAGACAGATGCTTATGCTGCTGAGCTCTTTTCCCAGCCATCAGGAAAATTTTGAGATGCATTTGATGTCATGACTATGAGACAGATAAATATAACATATTTGGTAACAAAGACAATAAGGAAGACACTAAAACTCACATAGCAGATATTCAATATCCATTCGATTTGATTCCATGCAGACTCAATACTTTCTATGTGCCAAACATGGATTTAGAATCTAATGGTGCAGAGTAACACAAGGCATAATTATATAATTTTTTAGTTTTATCTTCTTAAGTGATACATACACAGGTAACTTCAAAATCGTGGAGTAAGTTCAATAGTGAGGATGTGAACAGGAAACATTGGACTTAGAAGAGCAGCTCTTTTCTCACCTGTGGTATCTGAGTGATTACTGGAGAAGGTGCACTGGACAGGCAAAGAGACGGGGAGAGGGAGAGGGAGGAAGTTAGGAAAGTGACAGAACATGATCTTCAAGGTAAAGAACAATAGCAAAAGTACGTACTATGGAATAGGATGTGCTTTTCTTGTGTACAATTTTTCTTCTTGGAGGAAACTTGTTTTCCTTTCTTGCCTCTAGTTGAAGGCCCAGGCTTATTTCAATTCTAAATTTTCTTCTCTATGAGATGATGATAGGAAAAGCTAATAAAACAGAACATTTATCAACCTATCATGCACTGTCCTGAGTTGCTCTGTTTTCCTACCTAGTTGTTTGGCAGACGTGGCTGCTGCTCCTCCTCAGGAAGTAGAAACAACATGATGCCCATCAGCTGTCTGAACAAGGAACTGCAATTAACATAAGGCAAGATATGATGATTTATTACAAATGACACTTGCTGATGGTATCTTTTCCTCTTTAATATCCATAATTCCACAGCCAAGCTGACAGTCAATAGTTAACTGATTGCTACAATTAGAGGAACCTCGGTGTTCCTTTGGCTTTTCTCCTTGACTGCATTTATTCTATAAGGTAATAAAAGAAAATCATGGCTGTACTTTATCTCTGGTTCAACTTGTTTAATCAGTGACTGTCCTTGGATAAAATCTGAACAATTGGCCAACGTTAGGATTCTGCTTGGCTAGAGCGGGGACAGGAAGTCATATTTCTTGAAGCTTTAGCAACTTTTGCATGACCAGACCCTAGAGACAAGATGGCCATTAGGAATGTTATGTTCTTCTTGTTTATAATTATCCTACTCTTATTTCTTATCTTCCACACTTTCAGGCCTCTTGCTGTGTTGAATAAACCTAGGGCTTCTTCAAGTCTGCACCGTGCTGGAGTTTTGTGTTAGGAGGAATGTTTACATGTCTTATTGTCTCAAACCTTGCAGAAAACATTGAAGTTTTCCAAATTTAGATGAATTTGAAAGCTTAACTTACTGAAGCCTATCTAGAGTACACTTAAATTTAAAAAAGAAGTAAAACTACACTTTCAAAGAGTAGTGATGTTAAGTTAGAGCTAGATTTGGCAAACTTGCAGAGATATATGACTATCATATACATTTTGAAGATGTTATCATCTCCAGGGCAATGTTGTATAAGTTCTAGAGATACTTTATAACCTGTTCTCAAAGATGGCACATGCATATCTCTCTGATTAAGGTGAATTCACTCTTCAAAAAGACACATAAGTATGCTGGTCAAAGAGAAAGTGGTGGGGCCAGAGATGTAGCTCAGAAGCATGGCACTTGCCTGAAAAGAGCAAGGTCCAGAGTTAGATTTCCAATGCACACACACACACACACACACACACACACACATACCACATTAAAACAAAAACAAAGATGAAGTGTGGGTGATTGAAAAATCAAGGAATTTTTGGAAGGTAAAAGCTTGACAGAAGATTGATTCAGTAATTAGGTCTTGCAATCAGATTCTTTTGGGCATGTTTGTAAGTTTCAAGTGGTTATGATGAGTCAATACCAAAGTGTGTGTGTGTGTGTGTGTGTGTGTGTGTGTGTGTGTGTGTGTGTGTGAAACAGAGATGCAGAGAGGTGCTATAATAAATGTATTTGTTTTTATTTTTTAATGTATTTGGTACAGAGTCTCACTACACAGCTCAAACTTGTGATTTTCTTAATTCAGCCTCCCCAGCACTGGGATTACAGGCCTGCACCACCATGTCTGGTCTTGGTGGCTGGCTTGGCATGGCATGTGGTACCAGGGGTTGAACAGAGGTCTTTGTGCTCACCTAGGTAGGCACTTAGATTGCTGAGATTTCTCCATGGCACAACATAATAAATTTAAATGATGCTTTCTTTTTCCTTTCTTATCTTTTTTTTTCCTTTGCTATTGTCCCCATTAAGAAGTGGAATTTACCACTTCTTAATGGAATTTACCAATAGGATAAGATAGAGATAGTACTATATACTTCCTGAGGCCAGGAATTAAAAGATCTATGTGTTAATCAGCTTTCCATTGCTATGACTAAATATCGGGGAAAACCAAGTTAAAGGAGGAAAGGTTTATTTTGGCTCACAGTTTCAGTGGATTCAGTCCATGATCATTTGGCTCCATTACTTGTAAGCCTACAGTGAGGCACAAACAGCCTGAAAGATAATCCTGATGGAGGAAATCTTCCCACCTCAGCATCCAGGAAAGAGTGACTGAAAATGAAGAGGATAGGGGACACATATGCAGTCCCCAAGGTCATATCAACAACACCTGCTTCCTTTATCTAGAACTCACATACTATAGTCCACTTGGCTATGAAATCATCAAAGCTTAATACACTCGTGAGGTTAGTGTCCTCCTGTTCTGACCATTTCCCAACAGCCTGTCAGCTGAGCTTTGTAGGACATTGTAGATGCAAAGCATAAAAATAGTTCCTCCTTTATTTCTTTTTGGAATGCTCCTTGGAACATAGCCACTGTTCTACAAGGAAACCCTAGAAACCTCACAGTAATACCTAGTGAAGTAAACCAAATCTGGTGTCAGCAGCCCTCCGTGCTAGTACTTGTAGTACTTGTTATCTATTGTGAAAAAGGATATATTTGATCTTTCAGTCACTCTTTTCAAAATTAAGTTTATTAGTACATTTTAGATACACATGATGATCATATTTATCATAGAAAATCTGCATCCATACATGAGGAATTTTGATTCTCTTTTTTCCCCAATACTCTCTCTTCCTTTAAACCCATCTTCCCCTCCCTATTTACAAATATTTGTTTCCATTTTATCGTTTTTTAGATCCTATATAGAAAAGCAAAAAAAAAAAGGAAAAAAATACTTCACTAAAATCTTTGCAAATTTAATAACTAAATTTAGTAATATAGCTTTATACAAAATCAACACCCCAAAATCAATAGTATTCTTGTTTTTAAAAAATTTTTATAGCATTCTTGTATACAGACAACAAAATCATTGACAGAGACAAATTAAGGAAACCATACCCTTAAAAATAGTATCCAAAAATTTGAAAAACTTAGGAATCCATCTAACAAAGGAAGTAAAAGATCTATACTGAAAATTATGATACTCTGAAAAAGGACATCAAAGAGGGTTTCAGAAAATGGAAAGATGTCTCTTGTTCATGGATATGAAGAACTAACATAGTAAAAATGGTCATACTCCTAAAATTGTTATACAAATTTAATGAAGTTTCAATCAAAATACTGTTAGCATACCTTTAGAACTGGAGAAAATATATCATTTAGAACCAGAAGAGACCTAGAATAGCAAAAACAATTCTCAACAACAAAGTCAAGGCAGGGATCATTACAATCCCTGACTTGACAACTCCATACACACTCTGCCAACTTATCTTTGACAAAGGAGCCAAACATGTTCACTGGAAGGAGAGTCTCTTTAATAAATGTTGCTGGAAAAGCTGCTTTCACATGTCAAAGACTTCCAGTCATTCTTGTACCCCACTTGATACCAATGAAATAGAAGCAAAGCTCATTCAATCTATTTGGTCATGAAGAACAAATTGGTTTAAACTACTAAAGTGGATTGTTATATAATAATAGAGCAGGAATATCTATCTGTCTACTATCTATCTGTCTATCTATCTATCTATCTATCTATCTATCTATCTATCTATCATCTATCTACCTACCTACCTACCTTTGAGACAGAGTCTCATTACATAGTTCAGGCTGGCCTTGAGCACATGGCAGCCCTCCTACTTCAGCCTCCCAAGTACAATCATACATCACCCACCTGGTATGAAAGCAACTACATAAGAAATCTCTATACTTTGGAAAGAATAATTTAGCTAGAACACAGTTTTGTTCAGGGGAGAGGACAGGCACTGGAAAGCACACCTGTGATAAGCAGGAATCTGGATGGTAGTGGGGAGGCACATTAACAGGACAAGTTGGGAAGGAAAAAGAAAGTAAAACTAGACACCTTATTCTGGAATACCTAAGAGATACCCTGGAGGCACTACAGGGGAGAGATTTATGGGGCCTGGATGAAAGTGATGGTGAGCTCTTGAGATTTCACAATAATGAGTAGCTATGAACCAAGTACCTATGCAGGTTTATTGTTCTTAGTATTGTAAGGGTGTACCTCAGATTGTAGATCCTTTGTATGGTTGTATGGTAATAACAGTAAGCTTCTCTTCTGGAGGGTTAACATCCTAAGCTTGCAGACCAAAAATTAGAGGAAAAGGAGGGCCGCAAGAAAAGCCAACATTTTGACCCTAGCCTTCCAAGGTCAATTAAGACTCAGGACATATGAGAACTTGTACTGTAACATCATGTAACTCAGTTGTGTCCCAAATTTTCTGATCAAGGAAATTATAGAGCCAAAGAGGAAAGTGATCGATGATGCAGAGTGTGCCTAAGGAGAGTCACATGGATAGAAAACATTCTCTCAGGCTTTCACAGAGAACAAATTGGTCAAGCAATGGCCGTGACTCATCCACATGGCAGACACTGAGTCTTCATTTCTTGAGATCTACATAATATTGGTTTAAACCTCCAATTTCACATACCATGAAAAGCTCCCCACAGATTGCTATGAATTTTTACAGGAATTAAGCAATCTCATTAGCTCTAGATTCAAACTCTTACTTTCTCCATTTATGGATGTTCTCACTGTCACTTTTATGTTATTTTTGCTTTATATAATAACAACCTTAACACTATGCTGATATCTTACTTTAATATCCTAAATTTCTACCCATGTAGATAATATTTGTGATCAGTAGACTTTAGTAAAGAATTTTGGAGGAGAAGAAGAGGATTTTAGAAGAGGAACTATAGCAAAAAGAACTTTACATTGAAACTGAGACTAATGTAATTTTAAAAATGTCTTTGGTTTCTATGCCCCTTGGAAATTTTTGCAGGCAATAACCCTCCAACTACTGCCAGAACCTCATTCTGTCATGATTACTCTAGCTTTTGGCAATCAGTCAATCTGTAAGTCAATATTCTTCTCATTCTCCCCAAAGAACAACCATCTATGCTTTATACACCATGTCTTCCACTCCATCTTATTCAGATTAATGGAGTATTTTGTTCTGTAAAGTAGGTTCTCCTCCAAGGAGGGCTTCTACCTTTACTGATAGTAATATCACAACCTCTCCATTTGTGTCCTATTCAAATCACTTCAGTTGCATTTGAAGGTATGTAGAGAGTTCCTCTGTCTCTTTCTCTGAGTCTCGGCATCTGTTTGTCTGTCTTTCTTACCATTGAGTGAGAAGAAAATAAAGTAAATCAGGATGACATGCCTCATTACATGTCTGTTCCTTGCTCCTCCTTGAGAGTGCAGAGAATCTCCCACTGTGCACTCCTTAGGGAGTCTGTCTTTCTATCATTTCTACTTTGCCTAGCTGAGCAGGGAAAGACTTTTGCAATTCCAAACACAGTGCCTCATCTATCCCATATCAGTCTCCAACCCACAGACCTGGGCACAGTCAAACCATAGCATCCTTGAGAGTTTTGGAAACCTTGGAGTGGATGGTCAGCCTCTGAGGCTCACACACAGTGACTCTGCTTTATATGAGGTGTTCTGTTTCACTGTGTGAAATCCTCTAAGCAATGCTTCCCCTGATGTATGGGACATGCATGACTTCTTGTTCTTCTGCTATGCCTAATGTTACTAGATTCTTTGTGAGTAGAGTGGGTAGAATCTCTAGCCTCATTTTCAAGAATACCTTATGCAAACCTTACAAAAATAATTTTGTTATTGGGGAGCTACTGACTAGGCCGGTCTCCCCTGGCACCATTTTGAAGTCAGGAATAACAGCTGCTAGTCTTAACTGGTGGCATCCTCTTCTCACTACCCCAAACCTGACTTCCTCTTCTGAACTTCATGGATGTCTCTTCTTTATCACTGAAAGCAAGACTGTGACAAACTTGAGCCTCTCTCCTCAGCTCAAGTATAATTCATCACCAATTCAATTATACTTGTTCTGACAGGAAATTTCTGTCAGAAATGATCCTGCACTCAGAACTTCTGAGAGTTTTCATTTGTCCCACAGGTAAGAGATGTTGAATGGTCTGTTTCATTTAGAAATTCATTCATCCAAAAAAAAAAAAAAAAAAAAAAAGAAAAAGAAATTCATTCATCCATTTCATGGTATAACTGTGAAGTAAAACGCAAGAAAGCTAAATATATATGAGGTGGAATCTCTTGTTAAAAGAGCTTACAATTCAGTGGAAGAAATACATTAATCATACTTATCACTTGGCAAGGCCAAGGCCCTCTGGGAAAGGAGAACAAGTGCTAACTAAATCAGAGCTAGAAGGGTTACTTAAGGTATTGTTTGTGGAATCATATTTCCATTTTGGTACATGGGCAAATTCTTTTCTCCCCTGAAAATTCTCTGAAGCCATACTCTGCATGTTCCTTCAGCCCTCATTCAGACTGTTGTCTGGTATCCTCTTGGGTGACTCATCTGCCCTTGCCTGCTGACTTTCATACTCCATTTTGTCATCCATAGCCCTTTCCTTGAAGAACTTTCAAGTAGACTGCTCTTTAACCTCCAGCATGGTCCTCTTTGTGTATTTTTTCTAGCACTGCCTTTTGCAGATAACTTTCCTGGTATTATCAATCCAAACTGTCATTTATAAATACTAGGCAAAGAGCAGAGATGAAGGTTGTGAAAGCATAGGCCTTACTCACCAGAGAACGTACTCAGCTCCTGGTAGCAGTTATAGCAGCACCTTGTTGTGAGTGCAGTATGTATAAGGTGGGATGCTAACATCTGAGGACAGTGGCCAAGTGCTGGGACTAGGGTGAAACACTCACTCTCACAGGATGACACTTGGGCCATGAGAAGGGGACCTATGTGACTAGCATACTTTAAGCGTTACTTTCTTAAAAACTTTGCAACAAGTAAATACTACAAGGGAGGGGGAGGTGATGTTAAAATAAAATACAAGAATAAGTTAAAGGACTTAAAGAAATGAAGCATATATATTATGCGACATCTCTTACATTAAGGAATGACTATGTGACCAGTTTTGGCCAATAAAATTTTGGCAAAAGTAATTCCAGATTTGACTTCCACTCTTAGTTTCTTAAGAGATTCCACTGCAATCCTTTGGGGCTTTTTCTCTTTTCTCTTCTGCAGGTTGAATGGCAACAGATGAAGTCCTACAAGGTGGTAAGCAACACGGAGGAAGAATTACCACAAAAGAAGCTGGGCTCTGAAGGATTATGTGGATCCTTGTTGGTCTTAGAGGGAGAAAAGTTTTCACTGAATTAAGACACTAAAGTTTTCAGGTTATTTGCTACAGCAATGAGCCTCTTGTGACTAATAAATCTGTCCTGACATTTCCCCACAGCTTCTGCAGCAGTGATGCCCACTTTTGATCTGAGAGTTCCAGAATAGTGAGGAAAGCAAAGAGATCTTTCAAAGAACTACTTGAAGTTCAATGTGACATAGGCAAAATCACTGAGTTGGAAGAAATGGGCTTACTTCTTACTCTTTGCCTGACTGTGTGACCTAAACTAAGTGTTGACCTAAACTATTCTCGTACTAGAATGAGAATAATTTGAGAAGGCCCTTGTGAAAGAATCTAACAATGTGCTCAATGAAATTTTAAATCTAAGACTCTTTTGAAACATAAGTAGTGTTTAGAAAAGATTGGAATAAATATCAAAGAGGAACAGTTTGTAGCTTTGAATGGCAAGTCCAGAAAGCCACGATGGCTATGTTGAATTGAGCTGCAGGGCAGGCCCTACTGCAAGCACTTGACATGCATTGTCCCTTTCAACACTGTTTCACCTCTGGAGGTCTGCACTATTATCTCCATTTTGGAGATGAGGAAATTGAGACTAATCTAGATTAGGAACAGCTGAATAATTTTCAGTATTTATTATTTTTTTTTGTTTCTTTCTTTTTTCAGGATAATGTTGAAAATGGAAGTTCAATGTCCGTCTTGTCCCCACTGCAAGCCAAACATCCAGCACAGGGCCCACCATGGGGTGGGTTTTCACTATATATTGTGTGATTAATCTATGAGTGGACTGAAAGTGTGATTTGTCTCTTTGCATTTGCCTCTACACACTCTTAATCTCACCCACAGGTACAATCATAAAACATGTATGTTCAGATTTCTGAACTACCTTTCTCCAGTTTCATGATCTTTTTTTAAAGAAATAAAAAAAGAGAGAAGAAAAAGAAAGAAATAGCTGCCAGCATTCAGAAGAAATCCTGCCACCCCCCCCCCCGAATAGCATTTTGATTTAGAGGTAGAACTGGCTTTGAGAGATAGATGGGAGGGTAGTGCAAGTCTGTTGAGTGCTGATGGCTCCTCCCTGCTCCCTAAGAGAGATTCAGATGGGATCAGGGCCTCTGATGGGATGGATGAGGAGATATTGCTTTGGGTATTGCGTGCCTTCACCCATCCAGGTTTGCCAAGGACTTACTTGTTTTTACAACTCAAAGTCCCACATCCCAGAAACCTCCTTAGTCTTGAATGAACATTTGGCCACTCTCCACTTCCATATCTGAAGAGCTACAGTAAATGATCATTATGTGAGTCCTGGCAGGGAGAACACAGAGTCTTCCACTATCATGAGGGCTGACACCTTAAGGACTCTGGTGTCTGAGATGAACTGAAGAACAGAGGTCCTTCCCAAAGTTTCTGGACTGTGCAAGTCAGATAGTCCTGATCTTTTCTGACCTCCAAACATGATACAGGATACATTACTTACTTTCTGATGAAACACAAGAACCAGATTTAATCTGATTTGGAAGAAGAGACAATGCAACATTTCTCATACCTAAGGAGGTGAGCAAATTCGTGCTACAAAAGTATAGTCCAAAGGCCCTCTAAATAATGGTAGAGCCACCAAAAAAGACAAACACTTAATGAAGAAAAAAATTTGTTCTGTCAAGTCAAAAGTCATGTACTGTTGAATGTACTGTTCTTCACAACTATTTTTGTTTCATCTGATTGGTTTGATATACCTAGCATCAGTGTCCTTTCCCCCAAGACATTTCTCAGACTGGCATTCAAGAATCTGGTAGATTTAGCTCTATCCTATCTTTTCATTCTTAAAGCCTATGACATCTTCCAGGTAGCTGAGAAAAGCTACTTTAACTTTACATTTTTGACCTCTGTATATCCCTCTCTACTTGGCTTTCACCTTGAAGTGCCCTTTCTTTGAACCTTCCTTGTCCTGCTATCCTTCAAATCCTCACAAAGCCTTCCTTGACCTTTCCTTCAGATTTCTTACAGGGAAGTGTATTCTGCATTCTGTTATTGCCACAATAGCTTTATTCTGTTTACTGAGTTCTAGTTTCCTTGTGGGCAGGAATCAGGCCATGCATTTTGTTTTATAACCTCCAAGATAACTAAATACAACAATGCTCACACAGTAGGCTCTTTGTAAGTATTGATGAAAGGCTGTGGAGGGGATGGGCATGGTCTTTAGCTTTTTGTTAGGGTGTGACTTGAAATTGGAACAAAGGCTGATTTGGTGGAGTGCATTTGAGGAAGATCATAACTTTTCATACTAGGTATCCCTTAAAATCTCAGAAGGAGTCAGACACTGATCTCTCTGACCCTAAGCCAAGTGTCAGTACACACCTCCCGGTGGTTTGAAAACACACTTGGAGCCTTTCCTTTCACCCTTCTATTAATTGATGAAGGCAGACACTCAGAGAATGCTCTGGATCAGATCTCTTGGGTGTTGAATTCACAGAGGTTCACATTTTGAAGTGCTGGGAATATGTTACATAAACTTATATGGCCTTTTCTTCTGTCCAGGAGTGAGAGGAGAGAGGATATGGGAAGGGAAGGGATGGAGAGTGGCTCTGAGTCCAAGCCCGTGGATGTGTGAACAAGCATTCAGTGGGAGGCCAGTACTGCCTCCCTTACCACACTGGTCTCTTCCAGATATGCCCTGACATAAAGTTCTCCAAGCCAAATGAAACATCTGGAGGAAAAGCAATTTTGTGGCTAGCTCTACCATAGACCCTCTGCCAGCACTGTGTTCTATTACCAGGTATTTAAAGAAAAACAAAACAACAAAAAACTTCAGGATGGCCACTTGTCCTCTTCTCTTCTCTTCTCTTCTCTTCTCTTCTCTTCTCTTCTCTTCTCTTCTCTTCTCTTCTCTTCTCTTCTCGTCTCGTCTCGTCTCGTCTCGTCTC
>NW_004524593.1:1063347-1087979 GCF_000260255.1 Octodon degus | reverse complement strand
TCTCTTCTCTTCTCTTCTCTTCTCTTCTCTTCTCTTCTCTTCTCTTCTCTTCTCTTCTCTTCTCTTCTCTTCTCTTCTCTTCTCTATTCATCAGTACTCTTATCTTCATGTTGTTACTGTCTCTGGAAGCCAAGGGTCTTTCTGTTTTGTTCTGTTCTAGTTTTTCCTTGATTTTTGTCATCTATGCCATATTTCTTTAGAATGTGTCTTCTCTAATCTCTTCATTGATGCCAGAAGAAACAATTCCAACAGGCTAGAGAAAGAGAAATTCTAAGACTTGATGAGTTGGAGCTGGCTAAAAAAACTCAACATTACTTCATTCAAATTCTAAAAAATTCTCTCTTTTTGGAATTAAAACTTTTTTTTTCTTTCTGTGAGTGGGCCACAAAATAAGAAAGCTCAAAATTTTCCCACACTCAGGTGCTGGTGGTGAATTATAACATAGATCAGTAGACCATGAGCCTTTGCTGCTATTTCCAATCGTGGGAGACAGGTAGCTCTCAGCAACTTGGGAAGGCCAGGACTGTCAATCAGAATTTCAAGTAAGAAAAGTAAAACTTTACTCTTTCCTCAAGTCCTGAATTGCCTCATGTTGGAAATAAGAGAAATTTGCTTGAGACCCATCTAGAGTTTTAAAATACTGTAGAAAGCCATGACAATTCATATAGGAGGATAAGGCCTATGAGGAAAACAGTAAGACCCTGGCGACTGAAGAAACATGAATAAATTAAGAAAAAAAGAACAACGGAAATTTATATCACACCCTCTGGAGATCCTTTATTTTACCTAGGCCTAAATCAAGCATCATGCTTAAAATTCTGGAGGAAGAAGGAGGAACAGCTCAGTGGCAGGACTAGAGCATGCTCACTATACACTTGGGCCTTGCATTTGATCTCTAGCACTCAAAACAAACAGACAAACAAAACACAAATGATCAACAACAACAAAACCAGGAAAAATCGACCTGCTGTATGCCTAGACAACATTTTTTAGGGTTTTACAGCCCTGCTCCTTCTAAAGGCTTGTTGACAAGAAAGCAATGCATATTCTTCAAATTAATAAAAAGTAGTCTCATCTCTTTAAAAAAATAAACCTATTGAAGAGTCTTTTTTTCTCCCTTAAATTGTGTGACAGAAGAAGCCTGAGATTGAGGAACAGTATCTTCCAGAAAATAGCTTGGTGTCTTGGAAAAATCATTTAAGATCTCCAGAGGTTCATTTCTTTATTTGTAAGTTGAATTGAGTTTTTAAAAATTCCACAATTCTGTATTAGGGACTTATATTTTGTGGATTTCTGTGAGAGATAAGAGTTGAACTGGTGTAGTAAACAGGAACCAAGAACTGAAATTGTAGGGCTAAGGAAGCTTATTTATTTTTTATTCTTTTTCTCTTTACTTTCATACACTTAGACTCCTTGCTTCCAACTGGGAAAATCAATTCTATGACCACATGAAAATCTCCTTAGGGCCAATATCTTAGGTTCACGAAAGACAACCAAAATTTTACTTCCATCTACTTGAGGCCTCCAGGCCAAACTGGAACTGAATGTCCTAATTTGTATTGAATTATTTGCCAAAAATTATGGAGCTTTTTGATGTAAACAGGAGTATTCACACCAAAACATCTTTATTAGCAATAAAGCAAGCCAGTTGCAACTTGGATTCTGTGTACTCCCAGAAGCTCTGCCCTAATGTTCATGTAAGTGAGTTCAGCTTGCTCCTATGGGAAGTTCAAGGTTCACCATCATTGGTTTTCGATGTATTGTATCAAAGGCTAAGGCTGCCAGACACATGACATCCTGAACAAGGATAGGATCTAAGAAAAGGCTCCATCTGGGTGGTAGGATATTTAAAATGTTACATGCATGGTATGAATATAGCCCTAATCCTGGGGTTATCATCAGAGAGTCAAACAATATTTATTGAAGACCTAACCTAGATTCTGGGGATATAACACTGATGATGTTTCCTAAAGGGGCACTTGTGTGTTTCAAGTTTTCCCAGAGTCTATATTTTCAATTACTTTTATCAAGTAAACTAGCCACTATGCTACATTCATAAAGGAGAGTAAATAAGCTGCTTTTTTTCTAGCATCTGTGGGAGCTCCTTGCAGGGTGCACTGAGGTCTATGATTAGCAATCCACTGACATCCAACTTCATTAGAGGACCTAGATGTCAATATTTCCCTTTATATTCATCTCCAAGATTTTCTTTCCCTCCAAAATGTGAATAGGACATCAACTTTTTTAAAAAGATGCAAATGTTTTAAATTGAGTGAGTGTGCATTAATAATGGATGGAGCTCATTCTAACACTAACACATGGACCCTGACTGATGGCTGAGACTACCCATACCACATCTATTTCTTGGGGACTGGGCTTTCTAGACAAATCCTGTGCAAAAGCTGCCTGGAACTCAGGAACTGGCTTGACCTTCTGGCAGTGGTGTTGAAGAAAGCCTGCCTCTCACTCCGAGGTTTTTCAGTCCATAAACCAGCAGTAATTTGGTTGTGGAAGACCCCAGCAGAAACAACAAGAGAAAATTGAAAACACATAAGCACATTTTGCTGGGTTTAATAGCCCTACTCCCTCTCCCTACCTCCGGTACCTTAGGCATAAATTGCTGATCTCTATTTAATTTTCTGAACTGCAAGAATTATGGGCCCAAAGTTCAGTGAATTGGAAGAGGCAAGATTTTATGCCTCTGAGCCAGCTGACCCATCAGCATTAAGTCTACAAATAAAAGCAATGTTTCTATTTATCCTTCCTGGGGTTTGTGTATTAGGGAAGCCAAGCACATCCTTCAGCTTTGCAAAGGTGACTGCGTAGTGAAATCTGCACACAGGCAATGTGGTGGAGCCTCTAATCTGTGCCAGAGGAAACAACCAAAGCAGATGGACAAGAGATATTAAAAATAACACACACCATTTCATTGGGAAAAGGGCACCTGCTCAAACAGTGCTTGTTTGATTCTCCTACTGACGATGGGTAACAAATGTACGCAAGGGGAAGTCTGACACACACACCCTTCCTGGGTCCTGGCCTCTAATCAGAGAAAGCCTGGAAGAAGCTTCCTATACAGGGTGATGGGTCAATGTGGCATCTTTTGCTCACTCTAGACCCAGTAGGATTGTGATTCTGGCTACCTCTAAGCAAGTTGGAGCCTCACACATCTACATCATGTCTTCTTAGGGCTCTCCCTGTCTCTTCCCTAGGTCTATCTTTGCCTCTGTTTCTGCCTTCACTTCCAGTGTCCTACATCAACATGATCGTTCAAGACTACATATATGTATTCTCCCGGTAAGATTTCCAATAAAAGTAGAAGCTTCTGTTCTCCCCTAACATCCTCAACACTGCAGGTGTTTATGCAAATTGTTTTATGGAAGTTGTGTGGAGAATTCAAGGCAAGACTCAGTGAGGCTGCAGAGCCTTCTGACAGGTCCCTCACTAACACCCAGTTTCAACTTCTCTGTCCTGACTTGGTGCAACTCTGCTTGCTTCATGTACAATTTTTTTCCTTTTTCTTCCAAAGCTTTAGTTCTCTACTCATTTCTTCCTTCTCATTTCCTACAACAAATGCTCAATATGATGAAGGTGAACCTATGTCAGATGCTCTTTTCAAGGGATGGGTTTTGCATGTTGTTGGGGCTTATCTGGAAATATTGATTTGGCCCAAAGGCATAAGTCAAATGGTGAATATTTTAGATCTCTTGGAATTACTTTGGGCAAACTTGTACAGCTTAAAATATTCCCAGAGATTCTGCTTTGACAAACATTTTGGGTAGGGACCAACATTACTTTAAACTGTTTTTGTCAAAGATAGGTCTAGAGTAGATTTAATACAGCATCACTGGACAGATACTGAGATAAGTGTTAATTTTCGTCAACTCGTTCAAAGAACTCAAAGTCAAATTGAAATAGTTTGCTATTCAACTGTCATGCTATCATACTTTTCTATGTGAATGAACAGCCACAAGAGAGAGAAAACTGCACTCTCTGCCAACCATTTTAGCAACAAAACTGAAACGTTTGTAGGCAGCGGCCAACTCAAACTTTCTTCTAAAGGACTTCTGCGTTCGCCTTCAAACATGAATGAACCAATCACTACACTTTGTTAAAAGGCAAATTCTGATTCCTGAAACTCCCAAGATTCTTCCATTCTAACAAGCTCCAAATGATGTTGATGGCATTGGTGCCCAAACCACACTTTGAGCAGAAATTGTCTCCGCCTGTGCTGTCCAATGCAGGATCAGAGTAGTTGCCTATGTCTGTAGAGCTTTTCAAATGTGACTGCTCCCACAGAGATTTGTTGCAAGCATAAAATACATACCAGATTTTGCAGACTTGGTAAGTGGAAGGGAATGCAAAAGGCCTCACAATCATTTAAAAATACTGATTTACATCTTCAAAAGTGATGCTATTTTGGACACATTTGACTATAGAAAACTTTAATATTGTATAAGAATAAATATATCTATTTCACCTGTTTTGTTTACTTTTAAAAACATGACATCTGGAACATTTTAAATTAGGCATAAGGATTGTGCTGTGTTCCTATTGCATGGCTTGATATCATGGAAGGATATCAGCAGAGGAGAGGGGAGCTGCTACTGCTGGAATTCTGCTCTCTGGAGCCTCCTTTCATTTCAGCCCTGCTGCCACAGGTTTGACTCCTGTTGGCTTCCTGCCTATTTTCCCTGGCTTCTAAAGTTAGAATCTAGGCAGACTGTGATCTGCATGTTCTCTGGGCCCAGCCTACTCGCTTCTATTCCAGTCCTGACCTCTCTCCACCTCATCTAGATGGTGGATCAAGTCTTCCCAGAGTGGAAGAACCATTCTGGCTGCTTAGAATAGGGAGAGAACATGTTGTAAGTATAAAGTTGGGTTTATATAAGAACAGAGATAAATAATGAACAGAGATGAAGGTATATGGTGACTTAAGTGGATAGTATAGGCTTGCAATTAAAATATTTTTGCTTAGGATTGTTAACTGCAAAAACGTCTGTTTTCGCATGAGCAGAAGATGATCTGGATCTCAGTAATGTGCATGAGAGGCATATGTCTCAGAAAAGCTACCTACACATAATAGTTTGTCCCTGGCAGTAGCAAGATCTTTCAATCTCAGTGCTCTTTTATCATGGGTTAACATACTAAACTGAATTATCAATGGAGACTACGGAAATGACTCAATTGTAAACACAGGTGGAGTATGGAAAGAAGGAGAGGAAGGAAGACAAGGGGGTTTACCAAATAGACTGAGTGAAAATGATTTGTTCTGGGAATACTGAGCTAATTATAGTCACATCTTTTGCAAATTGCTAAATGGTTTGGTTACTTGGATGCAAGAAGATGCTAGGGGCTCTTTATCATGTTACCCATGCTCTGGTTTCTATTGAGAATCAGAGAATTGAGAGAGACTCTTGGTGGCTACAGTCAGCAAACCAAGTGGACAGGAATGGAACAGCTAGCTGCAAAGTGGAGTAACTTTTGGAGAAGGAAGTGAAAAAGAAGTGAAGGTGAAATATGAGAGAAAGCATCCAAAATGAAAGGAACATGCTCTCTTCTATTTCCTCTGACATTGATGGCTGGATGGAGAATGGGACAGCTAAAGTGCAAGCAGCCAAATGGGACAGTGAGGCAGGCAGAAGCATACACTGAGATGATAGAGCATTAACAGAAAAGGAAACCAGGTCTACTCTTGATAGAAAGACCATACTTTTGGAAGACTACACATATCCAATTTTGCTGACCTCTAGATTTCCTACAAGCTAAACTAGAAGTTCTCCTTCTGGCTTCATTTGTCACTTTTCTGAGTTTTGGTCTACATTTCAGTTAAACATTCCATGATAATAGAGACACAACATGCAAAGAACGTGTTGCCCTACAGGCACAAATAAATGGAAAGCTAGTGTTAAGTTTTTGATTTGTGCACTCTTTTTATAGGGAAACTGAGACTGCAGAAGAATACCAGGTCTGAGAGAGAAACATCTTCTCTACCAGTCACGAGAATGGAATCAGACAGATCTGGGTCTCAACCCTGCCTATGCCACTTATCAGCCCTGTGGCTTTTTCAGAGTTTATATTATTTCTTTGATTTTCTTTTATATACACTGTTGATAAAACTACATGATGTCCTTTTGATTTCAAGACCTAAATATCATGCTGACAAATAGTACTTGGCATAGTGCCTGATGCAGAGGAAATGCTGCCTGTTAATATTTGAAAGGGCAGGCAGGAAACCCTGAGGACATATTCCATCTCCTACTCTGGATCTTGATGGTGTCTTGGCAGGTGCTTTCTTAGGACCTCATACTGTAAGGTCCCCATGAGAACACTTAAAGCTAGACTCTTAGTTGATGGAAGAAGGGATTTTCACTAATTAAACTAATTAACAATTCATCCTAACAGCCTGTGAGGTTACACTGTCAGGGTGTCTCTACTCACCAGAGAAATAATAGCATCATTAGCAGCAACCTGTCAAGAAAAATGAGGCAAAAAGTACTGAAGAGGCAGCCACCTGCTCATTTTGTCTTATGTTTTCCTGGAAAAATAACAGGTTGTGAGGATGTTTTGCTTTGAACATCTAGGTAAGGTCTGGGTGAGCTGTTCTGTACTTTCCTTACAAGTAATGATCATAATAATAATGCCAATGACAGCATTAATAGCAATAGCATGTTCAGTTTCTATTGGTACAGTCTTGAAGCTTCAGTGGCACATGACAAAATATTTTCATTAGCTCGTGAGGATTTTGGGGTTAGTTGGTCAGATGTGGCTGATCTTGGCCAGACAAGTTCATGTTTCTGAGGTCAGTTGCAGGTTAACTGAACATCTCTGCTGATCTGGATTAGATTTGCTTACTTCTGTGAGGTTAGCTAGAATGGGCTCATCCAGAGTGAATGGGAGGATTGCTCATCTCTGTTTGCTTGTTTTGTCCTCCACCAGGTTCATAAGAGTGGGGCACAGAAGCCAGAGAAAGGATGCTCAATCCTATAAAAACTTTTCAAATTAGTGAACCACAAGTGGAATTAGAGGGTTGGCCAAATAGCTCAGTGGATTCAAGCACCTGCAAGCAGGTGCAGGGGCCAGGGATTCAATCCCCAGGCCTGCTGTGCCAGCCTCACCCCTGGGGTGCGCTAAGATAGGGATTGAGACTGAGAGTGGTGGCACATGCCTGTAATCCCAGCACTTGGGAGGCTGTAAACAGGAGAATCACTATGAGTCTGATCTAGTAGTGAGACCCTGAACACCCTGTAGACCCTTCCCTAAAATTCAGAAAAAGAAATAATAATAAATAAATAAGTGGAATTAGATCTGTACAGTCTATACTGGCACCAAATTAAACTCCTTTTGTATATTGTCTCATCTAAACTGCACACAGTTCTATAACAGAAGTACAACTATAATCTTCAATGCGGGCTGAATCAGTCAGCTTTTCTTTCACTGGAATAAAATACCTGTGCATACACAACCTGATGGAGGAGAGGTTCATTTGGTCATGATTAGAGGGCTTGGATCCAAGGCAGAAAATGGCATGGTGAAAGAACATGGCAGGGGAAAGTAGTCCAGCCCATGGCAACCAGAAAGCAGAGAATGCAGGGGTGGGGGGAGAGCGGAGGTGAGAGCGAGAGCGAGGAAATTAGAAGAGAGAAAACAATCCTTTTGAGAAAAAGACACCCCCCCCCCCAGTGACATGCCTACTCCAACTGGTCCCTACTCCTAACAGAACATTCAACTATAGCAACTATAGAGGTATCTCAGTTTACAAATTTGGTTCACAAACAAAAATGTCTGGAAAAATTTTGTTTCTGTTTGCAACTGGGTGACAAATGCAACTGCAGCCATTTTTACCACACACACACACACACACACACACACACACACACACACACACACAGAAAAACATGGCCATCTTTTCCAAATTTGTGGAACAAATTAAGTTTGTGAACTCAGGCCTAACTATATATGCTTATCAGTACATAAGTGCACTGATGCACATGGCACCCCCACGTTCTACTCACTTTCCACAAATTTCACTTCAGAACTCATGAGACTTTTGGGGGACACTCTGTACCTATGTCATCACAAGGGCTGGGGCCTAGCAAAGGTGTATGTATGTTTATTGTTGCATAAACAAAGTCTTACTTTCCTCTAGATCTTACATATGTAGGCTCCATGACACACAGTTCACATTCATGATCCCTTTGAAGTAGAACAGAAATTTTCCTAAGGGATTTGTTTCCTAAATAGATCTTTTTTTATAGATCCCCTGGAGCTGCTTGTTAATGGGGCTAAGCATGTTATATAAATAATTTTATACTCTAATTGCTTCTTTTCTCTGAGTACACTTGGTTAAGCTTCAACTTTCTTTCCAGAGGCCAGTCCGTAGATGCCTGCTGGCCACTCCTTCTACCCTGCTCTTCTCCAAGGCAGTGAACAGGGGAAGGGACCCAAGGCGTCTGTGTTCCATCACCTTGTACCTCCTTCTGTATCCACTGCCTGTAACGATTACCCGGAGACTTCAGGGATTTTCCTGCCACTTCTTCTGGCATATATTTTAAGTGAATTGTCTGAATATAAGAGGTAGTCCCTCAATTCCATAGTTTAGCTTATTTAAACATTTCTTCACAGCTATCTGATATATCAGGGATTAATGTGTTGAGTAGAAGTGCACCTTATGCCTTATCCTTCTACCAAGGTCTGTGTTTTCCTTTTGTGTTTAGTGCTTAAGAAGCCAAGGTTTTTGGGATTTTGCTGAAAAAAATAGTGAAGCAACATGAGTCCTTGAAGGCAACAGCTGTGTGTGTGCGTGTGTTTGTGTGTGTGTGTGTTGCATATAACTTTTCCCTTGAATTTGATAAACCAAAAAATAAAATTAATTTGGAAAAGATTTAACCACTGTACTTTCTTAAGAGTGAAAGGAACAATTTTTTTAATTTCTTGGTAAAAATACCTCCTTAAATGCCATAATCAAGGTTTCTCTCTTGTACAGTGGAGAATGTAGCTTCCACAAGCACTGAATAAGCAGCACCATCCTTTATGAAGCATTTTTGATTGTTAATGGTGAGACTTTTCAAACCTTAGCTCTGCTGACTGGACTGGTAGTGTGACCTGATCTTCTTGCCTTTTCATCTCTACCTGGACCTCTGTTGTTCTCTCACCTTTATCTACTCCTGCATCAATCCAACTTCAGATTTGATGGTTCCTTCTTTTTTTAATTTTATTGAGAAACAAATATCAATGAGACAGTTTCAAAACTGATTAATAGGACAGTTTCAATAATTAATACATTGCACACTGTTATCTTCTTAGTGGTTATCCATAGTACAAGATGCAGACAGAATATCCTGTCCAAACACTTCGTACAAATCTTTCTTCTCATTGAATTAAGCGAAAATAGCTGTATATCTATCCTAAGTATTCTACATATACAGATACAAAATGGTCCTCCATTGTATCGCTTCTTTTTGATTAGTCCTGTAAAAATTTGTAGTCCTTTGGCATCTAAATACTGCAGGTGCATAAATTCAGCAAAACAATCTAACACAGTTCAGCAGTCCACAATAGTAGTGGGTTATCCACAGAAGTTGTTGACTTGAGCCTTTCACAGCTCAGCATATTAATGAGGCTTTACTTTATATAACTCATTTTTATACTTTTCTTCTGGATTGTTAAGACCAAGATAAAGCAAGACCTATATAATAAGAAATGTAACTTTTGTGTCTGATAAGGATGGTTCCTTCTTTTCTCTTTTATTTCAGGTCCCTAGTCCAGCTATTCAGCCAGGCCTGCCTATGGCCTATGTCCCTCCCTCCTCCTTCCCTCTTTCCCTCCCTCCTTCCCTCCTTCCCTCTTTCTCTCCCTCCCTCTCTCCTTCCTTTCTTCCTTCTTTGGAGACCTAGAGGCTTAAGAAATATTTGCTTCAAAAATCTTATTCATCATTTCAGCACAGTGGCTCAGTGTCACAGAGTATGATCACACTGCTTCTTACCTCCCTTTTAACATTTCACTCTAGTTACACAGTCTTGATTGGCAGGATGACTTCTTTTAAGTTTCACTTTTTCCCTATCCCACTCACTTCCCATAGAGTGGGTTGTGTCCGAGAAGCTGCTCTTCACATGTCCTGAACATGCCTCAGGTGTTCAGAGTGAGCACAGTGCATCACATGCATCATTCCATTGAATCCTCTGAGCAACCTGTGAGGTCAGTGCTATGATCTCCTCCATTGTACACATGTGGAAATCAAAACTTAGGAAGGTGAAGACATCCATCCAAGGTCACCTTGAGAGTAAATGACCATGGTGGGCTCTAGAGCCACATCTCAGCCACACCAAGGCCTGCACCTTGATCCACCTTGCTCATCCCTCTTTCCTTCTTCCCCACCCAGGTTTTCTCTGCAGAATTCATACTCAGGTGATATCTCTCTAAAGTCCCTTCACTGCATCAGTAGACAATATTTCACAAATTCAAACCATTATAATCCCTGCAGTCAGCTTTGCATTCACAAGTCTTTGGAAGGCAGACTCATAAAAGTGGCCAGCTAAGATTCGGGTTCTAAAAATCTCATAGTCTGTTTTTGCTAAGTCTCATAGATTTAAAACCTTTTGGCTAAAATTATGGCTGTTGGCATAGCCTTTATGGATTAGTCCTCAGATTCTTGAGGGGACTTTAATCATGCACCAGCCTTTTTCTTTTACCCACATGCAAGTGCCTTCACTGGTCCCTAGGCTCTCCCAGTGATGGATGAAAGTGGTATTCAGATTCAAGAGGTGCTAAGTAAAGGTCTTTATTTCCCTTCTAGATAAGCCCCTCATTAAATGCTCTCAGTTGAAATGCCAGGGTATAGATTCTACAAGAGAGCAAGAACCATTTGGACAGCAGAACTTGAAGGATTTGAGTTCCTCCCACGTGAAGCAACTCAGATGTCTGCCAGAGTTAGTATGGAGCATAGGGCATGAGCCAGAGCTAGATGAATCATATAGGTCTCATGTGAAGAGGTTGGCAAGGGCAGTTGAAGGCAAGCAGAATAAAGCACATGCTCAGGAGATGGAGACCGAACCCAGGAGAAACCTCAGAAGTCACCCTCAGCAGAGCAGATCTCTCCTAAATGGGCTCAGTTTCTGTTCAGCTCTACAAACTTCTGCTGTAGTGCCTGTTTGTTACCCAGGCTCTGTTCTAGTGTCCAGGGGCAACAAGCTGAATTAAAAAGGTATGTGGACTTAATCAGCTCATAGTCTAAAATGAAGGGAAGATCTCTAGGAAGCGAGGAATATCCAGTGTACTAGAATGACTGCCCCTGAGGACTTTCCCTAAGAAGCTACAGGATGCTCAGGGCATTGGATAGGGGACTTGTACACTAGGCTGCTCCAAAAAAATTCTTCCTTCTGGGCCTCCAGGACCTTTGAACACCTGATCTCTTGCCTGCATTCCACAGGTCTCCACTGGGGCCTGATTTCATTTTCAGGGACACTCATGCTATGAAGGAGGCCACAGGACATGCTAGTTGTACCCGGGCTTTTTTGGAGATGGGATCTTGGGTTGTGGCTGGCGGGAGACATGAAGAACTGATAACCTTTTTGCTATTTAAATAGATTTCCCCTTGTATTTTGGAGACCTGTAGGTAGTGTTCCAACCTCTGTGATCTTTGTGACCTGAGTCTGCTGAGGAGGACTCTAGGGTTTTCCACAGAAAGATGAAGAAAGAGAAGGGAAATTTACTTCTAAGAATTTCTTCTCCACAACAATCAAACTTTCTCATGATTCCACGAACCTGTTTTTCTTAAGGCCTCTTGGGTTACACAGATAACAGCAGGCTCCAACTTAGATTTTCTTGCATGATCATTGGGAGAAGCATATCAATTGCAAGGCTTTGAAATAAATGTTCTTTTAGTGCTGGCCAGATAGCTCAGAGGATTAAAGTGCCTGCTTAGGCAGACACAGGGACTGGATTTGAGCCCTGGCATACAGTGCCGGCTCCAACCCCTGGGTGTACTGAGACAGCAATTGAGACTGGGTGTGGTGGAATGCACCTGTAATCCCAGTGCTTGGGAGGCTGAAAACAGGAGGCTCACTTCTTGTCTAATCTCTGTAGTGAGACCCTGTAGACCCTGTATGAAAATACATCTAAAAAAACCCAGAAAAAGTAAGAAACTCCAACATCCACCAGAAAAAGGCATTGGTGATATCATGTGGGAAATACCTACCCCTATTGATAACTACTGCCTCCACGAAGCTTTTGAGATCTTATTACTTCTGCCCAAGGTCTTGAAACTGCTCAGAGACCCAGTTGCCTCTGGCTTCTGTAACTAACTTTTCAAGTGATAATTGGAAGCAAATTATGTGGTCTTAAGGGTCAAGAATCAGCATTTATATATATAACTCTCAACACTGTTTATGTAGAAGAAGCTCGGTAGAACTGAGTTAACTGCTATGTAAGCTAGGATAGTTCCCTGGATAACATTTAGGAAGACAATTGCTTGACAGAAATGCATTCTATGTACCTTTATGTTATATTAGACATGCACAGTTAAGACCACTGTTTTTTATTTTTATGTATTTAATATTGGGTCTACAGGGTCTCATTATACAGGTCAGACTTGTAGTGAACCTCCTGTTTACAGCCTCCCAAGTGCTGTGATTACAGGTATGTGCCAACAGTCTCAATTGCTGTCTCAGCATGCCTTAGGGCAGGGGCTGGAACGTCACACTGGGGATCGAACCCCTGTCCCTGCATCTGTCTAAGCAGGAACTTTAATCCAGTGAGCTACCTGGGAGACCACTATTGAATAATATGGTCTTCAGCTTTATCACCGAAACCACTGACAATGCAATTAGAAGTTGCTATGTGATTTTCTTGCTTGTAGATCTTGAAGGAGGATTATTTCCATATTGAAGGAAGATTTTTCCACAAAACTTGCTATGAATTGTTCTCCATTTTGGAAAGTGAAACTACTGATGACAGTGCTGTCTTTGGCATTTGAGTTACTCATCCCATTTGTCTGTATCAGCCTATATTTGGAGATATGGTCATGTTAAATAAAATGCATGTTAATATATTTCATCAGCTCTTAGTTTAAAATGTCAATACTATGCAAAGAAAAACATCTATCATGTTTATTGATTATTTTTGTATTTTTCTTCTTTCCTTCCTCCCTTCCTGTCACCTTCCTCCATCCTTCCCTTCTTCTCTCCCACCCCTTCCTTCTTTCCTCTCTTCTTCCTTCCTTCAGGGCCTGTCTGTCTTCCTTTTTTTCCATCTTTTTCCTGTAAGGCAGGTCTTACTGTGTTGGCTAAACTAGTCTGAAGTTCCTCTATTCAAGGGATTCTCCTGTCTTGGTTTCCTGAATAATTGGGATTGCAGAGGTGTTCCATCATGCCCATTTGTATTTCTCCTGAATCTAGACTTGCTCATATTAAGTAGGTGTAAGCATTTGAGTGCTTCATTTGTCCTCTAATGTAGCTATGCCAAAAATATTTGTGAATAAAAGTTTGTATTATTTTGTTCTAAATTATTTCCTTTCACGTGTATTTTTTAATATTATCAAGAAAGAATGACCTTTTTCTGAATTTTGATAAGACAGGCCATACTACATTTGATTTTTAATACAAAATATTTACTGCAAAAATGAAAATATTGACACAGAGAGGATTGAAAACAACAGATTTGGACAAACAAAAGCAATTAGAACACAGAAAAGAATTATCTATTGAGTGTAATAAGAAGTGACATCAAAATGAACCCTTGGGAGTAAGTGAAAGTTTAAAATAAACAAATGATAAAATGAAAAATTAGAAGAAGCTGTCTTCTTTAGTAATACTAACTTTATTATGTGCTCATTCTGTGCCAGATGCACTGAGGAAACTTGCTGCCTGTTACAGCAGCTCACCTGTATCACAGGTATGGAGTTGTTCTCACCTGTAGTATTGAAGTTTGCCAACTTGGTACTGACCAGAGCCTCAATTAGAGCCTATGTCTATGTCTGCCAGCCTTTAAAGCTTGCCACTATGGTATATATATGATATATATATATATATATATATATATGTATATATTCAATGACTCATGTTCTCATAGGGGAGGCAATTGCATCATGAGAGTGTGCTACAGTTTATAGTTAAATGTGCTGCTGAAAGACCTAGCATCTTGTCAGAAAAGGAAATCACTGAGATCTGGAAAGATTTATTTCTGTCCCCTGTTCTTTCTTGATTCTACTTTCCTGCTGTTCTGGCATGAGCAGTTTCTTCTCTGCTGTGCCACTCTGTCCTGCTATTCTTTGTTGGAGCCATGTGTCCACAGACCAAAACCTGTATAAATTATGAACTGACATAAACCTTCCCTCACTTGCTTTTCAGGTAGAGGGTACTCAGTGATGAGCAAAATGACTAAGACAGATGTATATATTGAGAGTAGGGGTCATTGCTGTGACAGTAACTGACTACATGTTTCAGAAGCTTTGGAAAATAGCTTTCAGGAGGAATTTGGAAAGCCTTGGAAATGCTGGCTACATAGCTCTAGCATGAGCTTGATAAGGTATCACGGTCAGAGTTCAGAAGACCAGAATGTTGATGAAAGATACACATCAAAGACGAGGCTCAAGAGGTTTCAGTGGGTACAAGGATTCCATTTGTAGTTGGACTGCAGGCTATCTGTGTCAGGCCCTGGAAGAAAGGGCCTCTGTTGGCCTGTGTCCTGAGACTTTGTGGGAGACCAAGATTAAGGAAACTGGGTAACCTAATGGTGAAGGAAATTTCAAGGCAGCCCTATGTTAAGGCTGAGGGATGGGTGTTGTCAAGGAACTTAATCAACTCTATACTGAAAATCAAGAGCAACTGGCACAGCTGAACAATTTAAAAAGTTTTGAGTTTGTCCAGAGAAGAAACACTGGTAAAGTTGGGGCCTCAAAAGATGAAGCAGATGAAGAACTTGATTGCTATATAGATTAATATTAAAACTGTCTATGGACTAAAACCTCACCAAAGTTGAGCTAATATAAACTTCTTCCTCTTCACCCTTTAGGTGTGGGGTATTGTGTCTCAGCAATGAAAAAGTTATTGAAAAGACCTGCCCTCTTAACCATGCTGCATTAAGCAGAGTTTAGTCTGTGGAAAAGAAACCTGAACTTTTCTGTTATTGGAAATTTTCTCTGTTGAATAAATTTTGTCAACTGAAAAAATTAGGCTTTAGAGTTTCTGTGCTTGATTTCTTTTTCCAGGCAATGCTTTAATCTATGTGCTGAGATTAGTTGGGAGTAGCTGAGCCTGGAAAATGGTCATATATGTGAGGGCACGTAAAGGCCGCAGTGCCTAAAGCGATCAAGCTACCTCAATCTTGATAAAAGCATCTTGCCTGGACAATTTCAGTCATTACTCATTAGGCAACCTTTTATGTCATGATGCTAACTTTGCAAGAGTATAAATAAATGCCCCCACTGTGGTTGTGCAGATCCTTTGTAAATCAGGCAAAGGGGCCTCCACCTGAGTTCAGCCTTTGTCTTTTATCTTTTCCTCTGGGACCATCAAGAAACCCTGCATTCAGCACCTGGCCAGGGACCCCGGTAAGGAGATTTAGTAAGTAGAAGAATGCTTCCCCCAATTTTTGTGTGCAGTAGGGTGAGGAAATGGATTGGTTAGTCAATAACACAGGAGTGTTTTATTTATATTTATATTTATATTATTTTATTTTTTTATATATTTGGCACAGGGTCCCACTATGCAGCTTGGACTCATAGCGATTGTTCTGTTTTCAGTCTCCCCAGTGTTGGGGTTAAAGGCATGTGACACCATCCAATCTTGATGGCTGGCTTAGTGCACCTAGGGGAGGGGCTGGCACTGCATGTGGTGCTGGGGTTCAATCTCTGTCCCTGCCTTGACTAAGCAGGTGCTTAGTCTGCTGAGCTATCTCACTGGCCCACATAGGAGTGGAATATTGACATATCATGTGAAAAACTTGGGGCATGGGGGTATACTGGCTTTAGAAAAAATATTAAAAATGAACTTCAATAGAAAATAGGCTTAAGAGAAGTCAAAAAGTGGAAAGTTATATTGAATTAAAAATGGTATAGACTATATTGAATTACTTCGCTGAATTCATGCACCTACAATATATGAATGGCAATGGAATACCCATCTCTGACAAAAATAAACAAAAAGGGGGATATAAATGAGGGACCATTTTGTAGTGAAAAAATATATATCTGTATATATAAAATAGTTAACATAAATATAGAACTACTTTCTCTTAGTTCAAAGAGAAGAAAGTTTGAAATAATAGTGTTTAGACAAGATATCATGTCTGTATCTTGTATTACGAATAGCTGCTACAAGGACAATAATATACAATGTATTAATTATTGTAACTGTCCTAATAACCTGTTTTGAAACTGTCTCATTACTACTTCTTTCTCAAAATTAATATAAAAAATGGGATTGACTCTCAAGAGCCACAGATGTTTATAGATATATACAAAAATGCTTGTTGTTTTCTTGGTTCCTGTATTTAACTTACTTTCTAAGATCACTATGAAGGACTTAGTGTAAAATAGTATTTTAAAATCAACTTTCATGAACTCTGTGCCTACCCCTGTGTCTTTAAGATTTCTACCTACTTTCTCTTCCAGTACATTTTGTTTTTCTCTTTTAATATTTAAATCTTTGATTCACTTTGATTGAAGTTTAGCAAATGGTGATAGATATTGGCCTAATTTTGGCCTTTGGAATGTGGAAAGCCAGTTTTTCTGGCACCACTCATTAGCGTGGCTATCTTTCTTCCATTGAACACGTGTGATCTCTTCATCACACCACTAAGGAAATCAATGTAGCAATTACTAAAGAAACTAGGATTAGAGGTCCTGCTTAACCCAGCTATCCCCATTCTGGAAAGTTTTTCAGAAGAACTGAACACATTGTAACACAACAATATATATGCATGCATATTTATAGCAGCACAATTTGTCATAGCTAAATTTTGGAAATAATTCAAGTACCCATTAACTAAGAAATGGATAAAAAAGATTCGGTATTTTTATGCAGTGGAGTGTTACTCAGCTATAAAAAAGATTAACTTGAGGCTTTTGTAGATAAATGAATGCAACTAGAAACTGTACTCACAAGTGAAATAAATCAGACGTATATGTGTAAGCATCTTATTGTCTCACTAGCGTAAGAACATGAAAGGGTAAATAAAATCCAAAAGATGCAATAAATACTGTGAAAGGGAAAGAAACTGTTCAAAGGGAAGAAACAACTGGGATGAGGGAAATGAGAAAAGAAACAAGAAAGGGAAAAATAAATTTATATGTAAGATAGCTTGGATAATTGTACTACTGATTTCTGCTGATTAATTGAGTGTGCAGTTAATGCTTATTTTTGTCTCTCTCTCCTTTTTAGTTTTTTATAATTTTTCCACGATTTCACATGGCTATGTCTGGTCATTTGAGCAACTATTTTGAAGACAACAATATGCAATATAACAGCCATTGTTGAATTCTATTATTTTGTTTAGTGAAATTCTGTATTAGTTCTAATATTTTTACTGCTGTTAATACTTTTTAAGAAATAAAAATAATAATAATAAAGAAAATATAAAATCAGAATATTATATAAAATAAAATGTATTCAAATCCCCAAAAGGAAAAGCAGGGATAAATAAAGATGTCGCTGATAGAGCTTGGACCCTTTAGTTTTGCTCTATTAGATTCAAAAAGAAAAAAGTTCTTTTAACTTGTGAGGAGCTAGTTCTAGCGGCCACCAGGGGGAGGTGCACAAACTGGGCTCAGCGGGGATTTCCCAGCCTCTTGTGGGCACTCGGTCCGCAGTGATGGCTGGCGCTCACCAGCAACTGCAGCCCTGTGAGCCTGGAGCTACACAGGAGGGTCACGACCATACACTATTGCTCTCACTGTAGAGTTTGCTATGTACATTGCGGGCACTGAAAATCCACTCAGCTCAAAATAGTGTCTGTGCTGGAAATCCAGGCAAAAATGGGACATCTAGAAGACAGACCAAAAGCAACAGTTGGCACACACGTTGGCTGCGCATAGTGGGCATGACCATTGGGTGACAGACTCATGTTGGGGTGGGGGATGTGTGAGCAAGGGAATCCGTTCCTTGTGCTAAGATGATCGAGCTGCTACTAGCAGCTCACACAGCCCTGAGATGATGGAGTCAAAGTGGCAACCAGAGGCAGAGCCCCAATACAAAGAGGTCTCCAAGTTTTGTCTGGTGTCATTGATGCTGATTACATAGTGCTACAGTTCAGTCTACTTAAAATACTGAATAAATCACTCCAGACTCTCATATCACTCCATTGGCTATTTTTTCTTTGACAAATATTTAAGAATTATAAGTAAAGAAAGGGATATATTGGGTTAAAAATAGGAATTAGTTATTTAAAAGAAAAGAAACGAAAGTGTTTCAGATACAAGGGCAGAAGGCCTCCAGGTGTGACACCTACAGGTCTACAGTTACAGAGGTGCTAGATCACTGAGCTAGTGGGATGCAAATGACCATTGAGCAAGGAAAGGAGTCTCACAGGAAAGCAGGGAGTAGAGTGGTTCTTCCTCTCTATTACAATTCACAGTAAAAGAAAGACCTTTAAAATTTCCCTTTAAGATGATTAATTCAAAAGACTGCTTCCTTCCTAAAAATAAAAATCTTTGTCTTTAGCTTAAAAAATCATATTCCTTAAGATTTACAATAATAGGGATATTTTAAAATATTACTTAAAGTTCTTATGATGCCTAGCGAAGTTGATTGCCTGCTTTGCAGTCCTAAATTAAATTGGCATAGAAAAGCTTTGATATTTTACCAAGAGGCATAAAGGTTTACAGTACAATCTGAAAGCAGTGAGGTGCAAGCAGCCACTTGATTTTAACATTCCACTTAAATGATGGTGGGCCTAGTAATCGCCTCCAAAGGGGAACAAGCTATGATAGCATTTTCACAATTGGGTTAACTTATCCAACAAAGACAGATTATCCCAAACTGTTTGGATAAACCTTTCATGATTTCCAGACTTTATTTGGGAATGTTAATGGCTTCACCCAGATTTTGGACCAATTTCTTTGGTATTATTAATTGTCATTATCCTTCATAAAAGTTAATTCAATTTGTTTCAGTTTTCACAAATGAGTCATATTAAGTTAAAGGAAGCTATGTGATGGCTTCCTTTTTCAAAAGATAGGATACAGGTTTCTCATTGTATGATCAAAATTCAGCTACAAAAACAAAAGTTGGAATCAATCCCACCACTTCACTTGTGAATATATACTATTAAATTTTTAAAATTTTGCAAAAAGTGAAGTACAGCAACACAAAAATAATTCAATCAGGTAAAGCAAAAAAGCTAATTTGGGGTAGAGGATATGCTTGCATTTTTTCAGAGAATGCCAAGAGACCTAGTTGGGTATCAGAGTGTGCTTTTAGGTCGTATCATGAAGCTGGATCTGGAGTAGTTGATGGCAATGGGGCTAGATTTGACCTGGGGCCTATTGAACCAAATGACAAAATTGGAAATCTAAGGTTTAAGTAGGTTATACAGAGATAACTGTGCTAAAGTTACCAGTATTCTTAAACCAAAATAAAATGTAAAATATGCATATTAATTATAGATAAAAGAGTTTCTTCTTTCAAAATGTTTCAGTTAAGTACTATGTGAGTACTCTCTCTGAATTGATCACAGATGCATACAGATGAGACACTGCATTCTGGCCACTTAGTTGGACTCACAGTTTAATTTTAATTTTTGAATATTATTTTGAGATATTTAATTTAATTAATATTTCATTAATTTTTGAATATTGTTTCATTTTAATTTTTGTTTTATTATTTATACAGTTTGTTTACTTACAATCTACTTATAAGACATAGCATGATATTTTCTTCTAGTAGTAGAAACTTTAAAAAGTATATTTCTATTCTCCATTGACTTGATATTAGTTTTTCCTTGTCTTGTACACACACACACACACACACACACAAATATGAAAAAATATGTATATAAACCTGGTATAAGATTGATACTATTTTGTGGCAATCTTTAATGACATTTTTTTTAATGACCTTTTAAATGGGTTCATCTAATATAATTATATTTTATGTAGTCCTGCATAAGTACCATTTTGAGAGCTATTTATTTTTTAATGTTTTTATAATTACAATTTATCAAATTTATTATTCTTTTTTATCATTTTTTGCCATAATTTTATTGATAAACAAATAGCAATGAGACAGTTTCAAATCAAATCGGTAGAACAATTTCAATAATTAGCACACTGCATACATTCTTCTTAGTGGTTAATTGCTGTACAAGATGCGGACTTGATATCCTATTTACAAACACCATTAGAACTTATTATTCTTTAAATTTCATCCTAGTTCCTTTGTTTTGAAATCTTTTTTCCCCCATAATATTAGAGCTATTTATTTTTTATCCAGGCTCATATAGCAACTTCTCTTGCCATCTCGATTATGGTCTTCATTATTTTCTGTATGCTACTTCTGGAGGTATTAGAGTATTTCGAGTTTATATAACTGCAAAATATTTTACTTTTAGTTTTCAAAGGTATGTTTGCAAAGACTAAAATTTAATGAGGACAGTTTTTTTCAGTCCTTTGAATAAATAACTCAAGTTTCTTACCCATTTGCTCTTTTTTTTTTCTAATGTAGAATAAGATGCTATTTAATTTTTTTTGTATTTTTAGGGAAGGGTCTACAGGGTGTTCAGGGTCTCACTACTAGATTGGACTCATAGTGGTCCATGTGTTTACAGCCTCCCAAGAGCTGGGATTATGTGCACGCCACCATGCCCAGTCTCAATTCCATCTCAGGGCACCCTGGGGGCAGGGCTGGCACAGCAGGCCTTTTAATTTTGTTCTTCCATAGCTAATATGTTTTTATGTATATGCTTTAGTGATTTTTTTCTTTACAATTAGTTTTGGACAATTTCATTTTTGTGTGTCTTGGTATGATTTTATTCATATTTCTTGTGCAAAAGTTTCATTTTTCTTGGAAATGTGGTGCTATAATTTTAACTAAACTCAGAAATTAAAATTTTTAAATATTTATTGCCTACCCCCTTCTACTTTGAGAATTCTAATTATATGAATATAAGTTTCTTGATTTTGTCACACAGTGAACTATTATGACTGATCTGTAAACTCTTTATTCTTCATGTTTATTTTAGACAATTTTTATTGTTATATTCATTTAATCTTGCACAATGTGCAATCTATTATTAATCTCATGTTATGTATTCATTTCAGAAATATTTTTTCTAAAATTCACTCTGTCTACATCTTATATCTTTCACATTTCAATTTTTGTCTACAATTTTTAATTTGCTGTATCATTATTATTGATTTTTTTGTTTATTTTGTTTTGGCAGAATTGGGGATTGAACTCAGGCACTTGCACTTTCCAGGCAAGCATTTATTCTACTGAGCCATCTCCCTGGCCCTATTGATTTTCAATAAAGTTAATAATGAGTTAAAAATTTTTCCGATAAGAGATCTCTACTAATTTACAAACAACAAAATCTGACTAGTCTATTTATAACTACACATTTGTAAAAATTGTAATAAAATTACTATAGCTCGATTTGGTAAGAATATGTTAGAATGTCCTCTGGTTTTATAAGGGTGTTTGTTTGTGTGATTTGTGTACTTGTTTATATGTTTTTATCTCATGCCCTGAATAGCTGATACCTTTTTTATGCTCATGGCCATTGCTTGACGAAGTTGCCTTCTGTGAAAGGTTGAGAGATTTTTTCACTCCAGGAGACTCTCCTTAGGTACACTATATATTAAAGAATCGCTTTTTTACGTTGTCCCATAATCTCCTTGATCAGAAAATCTGGGACTCAACTGAGCATGGCCATGAATCATTCAGAGGGCTGACACTGAGAGTAGACCTAGAGGTGCAGTACTTGTTTCCAAGGTGAATCCTGAAGAATTTAACTGACCTTGTTATACAGCAGGAAGTTAATTTTTATTAATACAGGTCTCACTTTAACTTAAAAATCTTTGGACTAGAAATCTTTAGCCTAAGTGAATAAGTTCTTTGGAAATTCAAAGGTCTTCTATAACGTCCTGCAAACAGCTTCTCCAACTGCAACTGAATACCCATCATTTACACAAAACAGAAAAGGTAGAAATGTTGGGGACATCTGAGGCTAGAAATTGTTATATGTGTGAGTGCAGGACAAGGACACAGTGCCCAAAGCAGTCGAGATACCTGAGTCTTGACAAAAGCTTACAGTCTGGGAAATTTTAGTTATTAGTCACTAGGCCACTTTGTATCTTGTGATACTAACTTAACAAGAGTACAGACAATTACCCCTACTGTTGTTGTTCAGGTTCTTTTATCATTAATAAAACAGACCTCCACCTGACCAAGCTCTTGTCTCTTGTCTATGTTTTCTTCTCATTCTTACCACCATTCTTCCCTGGGGCACACTGAGTGACAAATATGTCCTTAGAAGAATGTGGCTTAGAAAACAGAGAATACTTTTCCACAGGTCCATTTCTTTTCCTAAAGACACCTTTTGAGGGTATATCCATTTTGAAATAATATTTGTGCACAGATTGCCTTTAAGCAGTTAATAAACTTCTTTAATGACATAGCCCAACAATCTATAGTCCTTTTCAAATGACTTTACGAAAGTTCCCCAGCAGGAGTTTCTTTAATTCCTTTAAAAAGCCAATTTTAACTTTTTCACTCCTGCCTAGAAAGTGCAAGGTCCTGAGTTCAATTCCAAGTACAAAAATAACTCAACACACACACACTTTTTCATCCCCACAAATTGCTAGACTGTACCACATTTCCCTGCAGTTTCAAAACACAGGACGAATTCCATAGCCTCCAATAACATCTTTGCTGCTTTACTTCAGACAAAGGAAAATAAATCTCAAATATTGTTGGCCTCTTTAGGGTCTCCATAGTCTTAAGGACCACACTATTCAGAAGCACATGTTTCAGGAATAGAGGTATTCAGGCTCTGAAAACAAGTCCATCTTCATTCCCCTAGGTTCTTACTTGTGTAGCTTAGGTACACACCATTGTTCTGTGCACACTACTTCCAGCCCTGTAAATAGCCCATTTACCTTTCCATTGCTTTGTAAGCAAGCTGTTGCCTCCATTTAAGAAAATCTCTAGATAGCCCTCTGTTCACCTTCCAAAGTTTTTTTCTGAATTCCCTTTCTGACTTCTCTTTTACTTTCTGAATATTAAACCCTACATCCCACTTTAATCTCTGTTCATGGTCTCTTATGTTGGAAAAATCCTGAGGCCCCTGACTTCCCTTCTGTACTTCGTGTGTGTCTTTCTGTGGAACTCTAGCTCAGCAACCCTTCAGTTTTTATTTCTTTGAGGAACTGTCCAAAGACCTTTGTGTCCAGGTCAGGACCTTATTTACTTTCTTTTTCCATCTGCAAGGCTATCTGTAGAGATAACAAATTAACCTGTTCTCTGTGGCAGGCTCAACTAGCTGTGATTCATGGATGTACACTTCCCGTCCACAGAGTAAAACTGCCAGGAAGCTATTTTTAGCACTCTGGTTTCCAGGTGAGAATGTTTACTCTTTACTTGCAATGAAATATGATCTGTGTCGCTTCTAAGCAGAAGTGGTTAGTGGTCCACCTTTCTTTACCTATTCACCAGCTGAATTTAGAGGTCTTCAAGCTTATAAGAGAAAGTCAGTAACCTTGGTAGTTGAGTCACCATTTACCATTTATAGCACTAATATTGGGTCTTAGTTGGCAAGGACTAAATTATATTATTTAAACTAGTTTGGCTTAGAATTTACCTCTTGAAATAGGTTATTGCCTGATGTATTCCCAGATTGTGTACCTCTAGGTGTTGGGCCTCTATAGAAACAGTCAAAGCTTAGGAAAGATTCCAGACATCTTGATGCTAAGCATTTTAGAGTTGATTTATACTCTCCTGATTTGCTTCAGTCCTGCCACTTACAGTCTATAATGACTTTAATCAAGTTCTTTTAACTGGTCCAAGCCTCATCCTACCTTTTCCCACAGGAATAATAGTACTCATAATATCTGTAACTGATGAAGTGACACATAGTGTAAGGATTCATTGGTCTCAATGTGATTCATTCTATATGGGGAGAAATGGTGGCAGAAATGAAGAAAAGATAGAAAAGACAAAATCTGTGTTAGGTGGTGACTTGTCTGCCTGGTTGATGAGATGGCCCCCCAAGCAATAATATGGACATTTTTTATACCTTTGCAATGTTAGTAACATGTGACCCAAGTTTGCCTAGTGAATAATAGCTGAAATTAACCAGTCAAGATGCTTATCTCAGGACTGAGGTAGCTTATTTGCTTTAGGCACTGAGGTCTAGTCCTGCTTACACACATTGGACCAATATTATAGCTTCCACGGCTCCCAACAATATAGCTACTATTTATTAAGAAAGCAGGGAGTATCTCATACATGTTGTTAAATTAAAATTTTGTCCTGAAACACTTACACCCTAGAATCAATTGTGATGTAGGACTCCAGGTTTGAGTTCAGGTTATAAATGAAAGAGAGAGAGAGAGAGAGAGAGAGAGAGAGAGAGAGAGAGAGAGAGAGAGACAGAGAGAAAGAGAGACAGACAGAGAGAGATTATCAAATACCCCTGGC
>NW_004524593.1:1026532-1062087 GCF_000260255.1 Octodon degus | reverse complement strand
ATTCTAGAGAGCAGACCTTTGTCTGAGTGTTTATTAGTTAAGATTTTTTCAAAGTTTGTGGGTTGTCTTTTCACTTTGTTGGTAATTTCTTTTGACGTGCAAAAACTTCTCAATAAGAGCAGGTCCCAGTTGTTAATTCTTTCAAGTATTTCCCATGCGATTTAATTTTTGTTCATGAACTCTTTGCCTATACCTATGTCTTCAAAAATTCTTCTTACATTCTCTTCTAGGAGATTTAGTGTTTCCGTTTTAATGTTCAGTTCTTTAATCCATTTTGACTTTAGTTTAGTGCATGGTGATAGATTTGGGTCAAGTTTTAGTTTTCAGCATATAGAGAGCCGAATTTTCCAGCACCATTTGTTAAAGAGACTATCTTTCTTCCAGTAAGTGTGTTTGGCCCCTTTGTCGAAGATCAGGTGGCTGAGTGCATTCCTAGAGGGCTCTGTATCTACTAATCTATTACATTGATCCTCAGGTCTATTTTGTTGCCAATACCATGCTGATTTTATTACAGTTGCTTTGTAGTATAATTTCAAGTCAGGAATTGTAATGCCCCTACTAGGTGTCTTATAATTCAGTTAAACTCTGCCAGTGTCTGACTGCAGTTATCCCAGCTCTCACAGGATAAGACCTCAGCCCATGAGACCTCCCTCTCTAAGCTTCAGGTGCTAATTCCAAGGAATAAATTCCACATTGCTCTTACAACTTCTGTCCACTTTAGCTATAAGTTGGAGGTACTGACAAGACTAAGCTCCCTCCTTGGTTCTGACCATTTGCTAGGAGACCTCATAAAACTCAGGAGGATAGTTTATTTACAAGACGAACAGTTTGTTATAAAAGGCTTTAACTCAGGAGCAGCCAGGTGGAAGAGATGCAGAGAGCAAGTATGAGGAAAGAGGCACAGAGCTTTCATGCCTCTCAGGCACCTCACCCTTCCACCACTTCCCCATGTTTGCCAACCTGGAAAGTCTCCAAGCCCATCATTTTGGAGTTTTACAAAGGTGTTATTATGTAAGCATGCCGATTAAATTATTGACCATTAGTGATTTAAATCAGTCTCTAACTCCTCTCTTCCTTCCACCTGGAGTTCAAGGAGATGGCTGTTAAAATTCTCTCTAAACACTTGGTTGATTCTTCTGGCATCCAACTTACACTCTTAAAGGTTTTCCAAAAGCCACCTTATTAGCATAAATTCAGGTATGGATTGAAAGTGGGGTTGTTATGAATAACTAAAGATGCCCCATTCACTTTTCCATTTTCTATCACTTAGGGAATTCCAAGGGCTGTAGGTTCTGTCAGAGAGGCGATAAAGCCAAAACACAAATGTTCCTTGACTTATAATGACTGGAAGTTGAAAATATTATGAATCAAAAATGTATTTTATGTATATTACTTATCAAACATCATTTCTTAGCCTTGTCTACCTTAACATATACAAATGTCTTGCATTGGCTTATAACTGGGCAAAATTATCTAGCACCAAATGTATTTTATAATAAAACATTGCATATCTTGTGTAATTCATTGTGTGTTGTTATGGTTTGTGTCGAGTTGTCCCCCCAAAGCCTCTTGTAGTCATTGGGGTGGCTTCTATATTTGTAATTAATTCATGATCCAATGCAGGGATTATGGGTGTGAATGTTACACCCACCCTGAGGTGGGTAATCTGCATACAACATTAGGAAGGGTGAGAGTCTTGTTAGCTGCTGCAGCAGCTGCTCTTCCTATAGCTCTTTGCTGTTTTCTACTGCCATGAATAGCTGTCCTCTGCCATGTGCCACTCTTCCTTGGAGCCAGCTAAGTATGGACTGAAACCTCCACTAAGTGTGAGCTAAATAAATCTTTCATTCCTTCATTTTGTGTGTTGGGTATTTTGTCCCAGCAATGAGAGAAAAGTGACTGAGACACATAAGTAAAAATTATACTAAGAAGAACCATAAGTTGGGGACTATTGGTATATATTTCATATAAGGATTCATAATACATGTCCTTCTTAATTTGAGATGAAGTCATGACCAATAAACTAGAGTTCCCTCATTCTTTTAGGGTCATAAGTGTTTTCTTCCTATGTGTTCCCTGACATTATAAATCGAGTCTGTTTGTGCACCACCTGAGTGTCCTGTTCTTAATGCACACATAAAGCTTCCTCATTAAAATGTAATTTCTTTCATCATTGTCAACCACATTTCCCAAATTAGAAAAGGTGCCGGTATACAAAGGAAAGGCAAGAACACAAGACTAATACTGTATTATAAACAGTAGAAATATTATAGGTGGTCAATCTAGCCTAAGCCTTCCAGGGCCTCAGTACAGGAGATAAGAACACAGTACACCTGGCTGGAGGTACATCCAATGAAAGCCAGGCCTCAAAACAAAGAAGAAATAACCAGGCCCACATGCCTTTTCCAACTGAAAAGCAATAAATTGAAGATTGTACTATGATCAGTGTCACCTGGTGACCACCAAGACTTCCTGATCCATCCCTTTCTTAAAAGGTCTGTGTTCTTTCCATGTATATTTACTACATGATCTGCTTCCTCATTGGATCACTATTACTATATCAATGCATGTACTATGTACACATATAAACAAATCTACTTGTGATCTTATTGGTTGACCATTGTTTTAATCCCTGTTGTACCCACTTCATGACTTTGTTGTATAAAACTTCCTCTGTGAAGTGGGCTTTACCACAACCCACTTCTGGCACCCCTCCTGTCTCTCAGGAGCTATGTCTCTCTTAATAAACGTTTTCTACTCTTAACCTCCATTACTCCTTAGAATTCACTCTTTGTTTCGGGGAACATGAACTTGTTGTACTGACATCTAGTAGGTTGGCAGTTGTATTTATTCCCTCTATATCAGTTGGAGGTCTGCACCAAGAGAGTTAAAAGAAAGTAAGAGTCTACTTTTATTTCATGGATTCTGGATTGCATCTAGTTCGGGCAATCAGAAATTGTCCTCCCTCTTTGTCAACTGCCTATGCCTTGAAATTTTTATACCTTGTCTTTTCTATGCATTGTTTTTTGTTAACATGATGATAAATTTAAATTGAGAACATGGGAAGATTATGATGTTTCTTCGATGGGACATTTTATTTTGCAAGCAAGGTCTTCTACTTTTCATGTGCCCCATTTGGATTTACTAGTTACTGAATTTATTGGTTCTCTTTTCTTGACCTGTTTGAATAGTTTTGACTGTTGTGGTTTGTTGTCTTATCTTAGACATCAGTGCTAGTGAAAATAATGTTGTCAAACATTGATTTCTAATAAGACACAAGTAACATTACAAGCTGATACTAAATTTAAAGATAAATATGGTATTGCTAATTTTACAAGGCCAGAATACAGGCAGCCAAAGGAGCAGCTTGTACCTGCTGGAGATCAAGTAGTCCCTACACAAGATTGCTACTCACCTGTGAACCAGATGAGGCTAGAATAAGAAAAAATCTTCAGACATATACACTTGAAGGACAAGAACTAAGTCATTCAATTATTTTAAATTTTCAACTACTCATCAAGAAAAAGATGAGACGCCTCTAACTTCTTAAATCATTTACAAGAGATGTTGACGAAACATGCATCTCTGGCTCCTGATTTGATAAAAGGGCAGATTATTCTGAAAGACAAGTTTATTCCTCAGCCAGCTTCAGGTATTAGGAAAAAGCCACAAAAGAAGGCTTTTGTTTCACACAGCTCACTTGATGCTTTAGGGAGACTTTTGCTTCTTTAGCATTTTATAATCAAGACCAGGAAAACGTCAAGGGAAGGAAATGAAAAGACCAAGAAGTGGCTGCCTTGCTTGTAGCCTTAAAAGGGATGGATTCTAAATTTGATTCTCAGGACTCCAAGAAGAGCTAGATGACTAAAATTCACCTGATACCACTGTGGAGGAGTCAGACCATCCCAAGAAAGAATGTGATAAAAAAAATTCATGAAAAGAGGCCCCCTGAGCTGCTCCCTGACTGTAAAGGTGAGCACTGGGAGTCAGACTGCCTCCTGACATGGAGGTCCCAGGGTCAGATTTATCTTACCAGCTGGGACCAGCAAGACTTAAGGGCCTCGAGGAACTCTGGCTTTTTTGTGGCACTCTATGGAGAAGCTCTAGGCAATCATGACTATGGAGGGAAAAGAAACCAGCCTATTGCTGAACACTGATGCATGTCCCTCAGTCCTTCTTTTGAAGCCTAGCCTTCCTTCAAGCCACCATTCTTCAGTGAAAGGAGAAGAGGTAGCTCACTATTTCTCACAACCTCTAGGCTGTAACTGGGATGTCTTTCTCATCTCCTGTTTTTTTTTTTTTGTTTTTTGTTTTTTGTTTTTTTTTTTGATTAAAATCCTAAGTATCCAGTTCCCCTCCTCAGGACAGATATCTCATCTCATCTGAATAATATACACACGCCCAGGTCACGTACACTCCCACCTCATGGAAACAGAAATGGATCCTGAAGTATGGGAAATTAAAGGTAAATAGGAGAATCAATAAGAGCGTCCCTGCTATAAATACAATTTAAAGGTTCCACTATTTTTCCTCACCAGAGACAATATCCTCTAAGGCCTAAAGTTACTAAAGGACTATGGCCTATAATAGAAAACTTAAGGTTGTATGGTTTACTTACACCCTGTAATAGCCTCTGCAACACTCCAGTCTTGAGAGTTCAAGAACTGAGTGCAGAATGCAGGTTGGTACAGGACATTAGCTTGGTAAGTGAGGCAGGAGTGCCAGTCCACACAGTGGCACCTAACCCCTACACTCTCCTTTCTCAGATCCTGGAAGATGCTGGTTGGTTTTCAGTATTAAATTTACAAGACACCTTCTTTATATTCCTTTTCATACACATGCCCAGTTTCTTTTTGCCTTTGAAAATGCTCCCAACTAGGCCCCTCAACTGACTTGGATTGTGCTTCTTCAAGGGTTCTGAGACAGTCCCCAACTTTCTGGGGAAGTGCTTTCCCACACCTTGTCATGTTTTGTACTTTCCCAAGTCACAATCCTGACTTGTGTAGCTGATGTACTGTTCTGTGCCTCCTTGGGAAGAGAGTTCTAGCCAAGGTACTCATGCTCTGATGACCTTTCCAGCAGAGGTTTTAAGGTCTCTAAATCTAATGCACAACTTTACAGTATTAAGGTAAAATACCTGGGTTTTATCATATCTAATGGAACCTGAAAACTGGGGGAAAAGAGAATTGAACAAGTACTTTCCTTCTCACAGCCCAAGACCCAAAACCAGATAACAGGGGATGCCTAAGAATTGCAGGCTTTGGTTATCCTTGGATAGCATGTGGTAGTGAAATCACATGACCCTTCTATTAGCTTATAAAGGAATCCCAAAAGGCAGGTACCTATATTTTAACCTGGCAATCTGATTACCAAATTGCATTCCAGGAGCTTCAACAAATGCTTCTAAATACCCTGGCATGGAGCCTACTGAAAAGACACCATTTCAATGTATATGTTGGTGGAAACCATAGCATGCATTTGGGAGTGCTTATGCAGGGTTGAGGAACTGCTTAACATCTGTAGTGTATCTTAATCACAATTTAGGCATTGTAGCAAAAGGATGGCCTATGTGCCTTAGTGTTACAGCTGCAGTAGCTCTCCTGGTACCACAAGCATCCAAATCAACTTTAGAGAAAGATTTCACTATGTGTACATCTGTGGCAGGACTCCTTTCTTTCAAAAGGAGCCCATGGCTATTAGACAACCAACTTCTTAATATAAGGCTCTACTTTTAAAAGAACCAGCCATTCAAATAAAGACACGTTCCTCCCTAAACCATGCCACCTTTCTACCAGAAAGGGAGAAAATTGAGTCATCCTGAAAAGCTTGACTTTCCATGCACGTTAGGTATGTAACTTATTTCCAGTTGAATCAGTATTACCTAATGGCTATACTTGTGTTCTTACAGATTGATCATAGATTTGGTCCATATTGCATTCCCTTTGCAATTTTGTTCTATAAAGACTTCATCTGGGACCAGGGATTTAGCTCAGCAGTACAGTAACTGTGGTAAGCATGAGGACCTGAGTTCAATTTCTCATACAAAACAAACAAACAAACAAACAAAAAACCAAACAACTCACAAAATAACAAAAACAAAACATTTTTCTCTGTAAAGTGGGATTTGTCACAACTCACTTTCAAGTCCCAACCTATCACTGAAGAGCTACCCTTCTCAATAAATTTTTCCTAATCTTACCCTGCATTGGTCCTTGGAAATCATTCTTTGATTTTGGGGAACATAAACTCAGTATATCTGACATCTATCAGGTTGGTAGTTACATTCATATCCCCTGTGTAAATGGCATTTCTTCCTCGAATGAAAAGCTCATTAATGTCAAAATAAGCATAGATAGATTATAGAGTTTAATGAAAAATTTACTTACTTATTTTTAATGATAGAGTATAACTTTCACTGTTCTGTCTAGGGCAACTTCCTGGAAATTGGGGAATCACTACTCTAAGGCCTATAATGCTCCTTGCTGAAGCACATTAATTTTTACTACTTATTTAACCCTATGACTTAGAAGCTTTAACCTACCACACTACACTGATTTTATACCTGAAACATTTTTCTGTTGTTTTCTTTTTGTTTTTCTAGTATGGATACTTAGAATATCTTATACAATGTAATAGGAAAAATTTAGTTTGGAAATACAGTAGGGCAACCATTCCTCTGTAAGAGAACAATTCTGGGATATTTTAGAAAAATTATTCACATTTATTGTAGATTATCCTAAATAAATAAATAAATAATTTAGGAAATAAAAGATTTTACATAACAGATGATGAGTGTTACATATAAAGATAATCAAAGAAAAGTAAATCTTACAAGAAATAAAATTGTACATGAGCAAATTTTATGAAAAATTTGCCTTACAACAATTAGACTCACCAATGGTATTTCCTATTATTTTGTTTTGAAATTCAGCAAATCTCTTTATTTTATTTATTTATTTTTAAATTTTGGGTATTTGGTACATAGTCCTGCTCTGCAGCTCAGTCTTGTAGTGATCCTCCTGTTTTAGCCTCCCCTGAGCTGGTATTACAGGTGTGCACTGTCACATCTGGTCTCAGTGCCCCTCAGTGTACCTGAGGCACAGCTGGTCTGGCATGTAGTACCTGGGGATCAAACCAGACTCTTTTGACTTGCCAGGTAAGTGCTTTGATAGCTGAGCTAATCTGTTTAAAAAAAAATCACAAAATTAGACTCAGTAGTAACAGTTTTGTGATAAAGAAAACACAACAAATGAAGCTATAACTGATAACTATTGTGTGGACAAAAGCTAATCTATAAACCCACTTGTTTTATTTATTCATTTACTTATTCATTTGTTTATTTTTGCGGGCTGCCTCAGCCCACCCTGGGGGCAAGGCTGGCATGGCATGCGGTGCCAGGGATCCAACTGTGGTCCTTGCACGCTTGCCTAAGCTTACCTAAGGAGGCACTTTAGATGGCTGAGCTGTCTCACCAGCCCAAACCAACTTCTTTTAATCAAACAAGAAGTAAGAATTGATCTAGGTAAAAATAGATTTTAATAAAAGAAACATTAAATATAAAATAATGAGAAGGATTTAGCAATACCTATAGAGACTGATAAAAGAAGTGAAATGACTTGACAAATTTGGCTTTTGAAATCTAGTCCATTTTGGAATAATGTTCATCTCATGATTATTTTTAATTTAAAATCCATGAACATTCGCTCTTAATGTATTTTTTATAATATGAAGTCCAATTATTCCTAAAGCACAAAGTGGGAGCTTTGAAATCATTCACTTGGTCAAAGTAATGTCAAAATTAACCTAAATAGTGGGTTGAAATATTCTGGACCTTTAGCTTGCTTGTTGTCTAGCAAAAGCAGTTCAAAGCCACACTCCTTGGGCACTCCTCTGTGCTTAGCATTATGCATGCAGTTCATGGTTTCAGGAATGGTTCAGGAATTCTTGAGACTGTGATGGGTATTGATGCTTTCCTTGACGACATGGAAATCTTACATCAGCCTGGTAAAGTAATTCACCTCTTTCTAGGTTTGCCTCCCCAAAATCTCTTCACACTTTTCATCACTGCCGCTCACATCGACACTATCCTAGGATCAAGCCCTCGAATATCAATTTGTGCTTATTTTTCAATTTTGCTAGTAAGTTGTGGGACATTATTGTTCTAAGTAATTTGTTATTAATCATCCTTATAGAATGATTATATTGTAGTGCCTATTGTCACATGACTTCTTGCAGAATCCCTTTATGTGAGGAGTTTATTCTCCTTTTTGTATTGATAATCAGCTTAACCATGAGTGGCACACACAAAGAGTGATCCAAGTTGCACTCCAACAGAAACCTTCTGAAGCCATGCGTGACTGTGCCATTGCTCGCTTTCTGTCCGTGTAGTCCCTCTAAGCTTTGCTGCTGTCAACATTTGGGGATAGGAAATTCTGTGTTGAGGGTGGCAGTGGAGATGGAGATTTGTCATGTGAGTTGTAGGATGTTTAACATCATTCTGACTTCTACCCACTGGATGCCAGTAATATTCTCTCAACTGTGACCAGCAAAGATGTCGAGAGACACTGCTGAATGTTCCCTGCGTGGTGAAATTATCCCTAGTTAAGAACTATTGCTCCACCATAGGGCTGGTGTGCTCCATAGGAGCTGTGTTTGTTTATTTATCTATTTATTTATTGTATTTGGTTGTTACAAGGTCTCACTATGCTGCTTCTGGACTCATAGTGGTCCTCATGTTTTTTCAGCTTCTTCAGCACTGGGATTACAGGTACACACCACCATACCTGGACTCTGCGGCAGGCTCAGCCCAGCCTGGGGGAGGGACTGGCATGACATGTGATTCTGAGGATCCAACCACAGTCCCTGCATGCTCCTAAGCTTGCCTGAGCAGGTGTTTTAGTCCAGTGAGCTATCTCGCTGGCCCCACGAGCTGTGTTTTTAATCTTTATTTTAGAAAAATCTATCTATCTATCTATCTATCTATCTATCTATCTATCTATCTATCTATCTATCTATGAGGTTGACTTATGCTACACATAACACATATGAGAAATAAATCTTTTCTCACATAAGTCTCTGAGATTTTACTGCCACAGACTTGTAACAAGATCAGGGACACCTTTATAGGGCCTCACATCTTGTTTTAAATAAGTTTTTTAATAAACATTTTATGATGCTTAATAAACCATCAATTAATAGTTGAGGATAGTATTAAAAAGGTCAGTGTTAGTTAAATAGACAACATCAGATTTGCTGACCTTGTCTGCTTATACCCATATGGAATTAATAAGTTGGGGAGAGACTGGTTTCCCATCTACAGTTAGACTGTCCTTTGGGCTCCAGTGAGGACACAATGGATCTGCAAATCAAGGGCAATGAGCATTGGTAAAAGCAGATCCAGTCCCAGCAGCTTCTAGCAGCTGGGGTCACATACCTAGGGCACCGGAACCTCACCTAGCTGTCTCACAGAAAGCGTATGAACCAATTAACACATACACAGTGACCACAGCCTTGCCTGCCATATTTTAAGTAATAAATATTAGCTCATTGTCGATATTATTATCAAATTAACAAAATCTGGCACAGTACCACGGTTAAAAACTGCTCACATTTAAGTATTTTATGTAAGTATCCCATACCCTAATATTTGATCTGTTAAATACCTGGCAATAGTGTGGACGAACAGGGCATTTTTCTTTTCTCCATAGCAGAAAACAAAACCCCTGCAAACTGCTCCGTTTCTGCCTGTCTGTGTTTTAATGAAGTTATGGCATTCTTTAGAGGGCAAAAGAAATGTCATAGATGTCCACTGCTAATGAATAGTATTTGAATCTCTAGTACATTTCTAGGAAGTGCATACTTGCTAGCTTTTTTTTTTTAATGACTGAAAAAGACACAATCTTAGTAAAACGTTGGGCTGAGAAAACATAAAGAATCTCAAGTGTGACCCTGGAGAGAACTGGCAGGTTTTCCATTCCATTGTCTTTATCTGCAGATATCTCAGAACTTCACTAATGTACCCCAGGCCAGTAGCTGTTATATGGCAGAACAGAGGCATAATCACTGGCCAGTTTTCAGTGGCGATTGGCTATTTGATTTGTTGAGGTCATCTGGATTGATGGAGTGGTGACTGCCAGCCAGCCTGGTCCCTTTCCAGTCTGTTTCTAGAAGACCCCCTTGGAGTCTAAGTAGAATGCAGAAAGCACAGGCACAGAGGGGCCTCCTCTAAGTGCAATCAAGCAGCGCCACACCCTCCTTGGGTCTTGTGCACCTCCAGGGTATAGAGGGAACACTGTTCAAAATTAAAAGAGCTTGGTCCAGCTAGGCATGGTGGTACATGCCCATGGTGCCAGCATTTAGGGAGGCTGAGTCAGGAGAACTACAAATTCCAGTCTTGCCTGAGTAATTTAGCAAGCTCCTATCTCAAAGAATTTTTAAAAGGACTGGAAATGTAGTTCAGTGGCCATGCGCCCCTGGTTTGATACCCTAGTAGTGGGGAAGACAAAGACCCAGACCCACTCCTGATTCCATCCCTTCCCCTTACCTTCTGAGGCATAATTTAGATACAATTACCTTTCAAAAATACACAATGACACATCCATACAGACATCTACCATTGTCACAATACACATAAAAAATAGTCCCATAATTTCTAAATCTTCTTTTTTTTTTATTTAACTTTTTCTCTACCCTCAGTTCCTGGCAACCACTAGCCTCTTCTCTGTCCCACAGTGTTGCCTCTTTGAGATTGTCATAGAAATAGAATCATGCAGTCTGTGACCTTTTGATTCTGGCTTTGCTCACTTAACATAAAGCATGTGAGACTTGTCTTGACAGTGTCCTTACTGACTGCAGGTCTGTGAGCAAACTGGTTAGCCTCTTTTATCCTTAGTGTCCTTACCCATAAAATGGGCATGACACTTGCTTTGCATTTATGTTGCATGCTTAGGCATAAACAATGCACACATGTGCATTAGATAAGAGGAAAAGCGTATGCACAAGTCTATTTGTTATTCTTTTAAAGTTGCCCTTTGAAGAGACTCCAGGTGCAGAGGCACTCCTATTTGTAGCCCAAACTTTATAGCAACTTTGTAAACAGTAACTATCACTGTAAAATGCTTTCTTAACTAAAGGACTCTACAGCATGATTCTAGGACTCAAAATCTTACAGGAAACATTACCTAACAGGGACTGTCATGAGGGATATAGATCTCTCCACCATACTACTTCTAGGTATGTAAATTAATCTGTCTCTAGACTGTTAATCTATTAGGATGAAAATCAGTTTTCAAAACACAACCACTAATAACAGTAATTGTATTGTAGAGAAAATAGGATTTTCTAATTTATGGAGCATCAAACAATTTGAAAAGAAGACAAGGCTCCTCTTGGCTCTAAATGCACAGGGAAGAACATGAATTCCAGATTTGCATTTCCTTGTGAATGCTGTGTGATTCTGAGTTTGAATATATATCACCAACACACATTTGCTGGACTTGTTTGCCTGGATGTGGGCACAGGATGGAAGCCTTTGATGTGGCCTTCCTATCCAATGACTCGCGCCCGGCAGATCACCAAAGCTAGGGCAGCTATAGTTCATAGGCAGAAGAGGACGACAAACAGCACAGGGAGATCTAGATGCTGTATCTGGTCCTGCCATCCATTGTGTGACTTTGCTTTATCCCTGAAACAAGGGGGTCATAATAGGTTACCATGGAGTCTCAAATGATCTTCTGAAGGACAGAGACAGGCTCCCAGCTCAGAAGGAGCACTGGGGAGGGGGAGACAAAATCAACAACCCTGAGCTTTCCAGTGAGAGCCTGTGGAGAAGTACACTCTTTCCAGCACTAGCTGAATAGGATTCCAATAAACATATTGCTGAAATGTTTGTTTCCGGGTGTCATTTTAGACTGCAAGTAGCTAAAACAGATCCGGCTCCTATATATAGATCCTGCATTCAGTTGTGTTCTGGGAGGCTTTTATTACTACGCTCCTTGGCTGGCTCCCAGCTGAGCATTTTCCTCAAGGGATGAGATTTTGGAATCAGAAAGTCAAAGAAGATCAGTGACCATATTAAGGGGTCTCTCCAGCTCTCTCTCTCTCTCTCTCTCTCTCTCTCTCTCTCTCTCTCTCCCCCTGCTAATACTTCATTCTGCAGGTGAATGCCAGTGTGGACTGGGTTTTCTCTTTCCTCAGAGCCCCCTAATAATGATGACAGTGCTGATGGAAACCGAGCAGCACTACTGTGGCAGTAAATATAAGCAAACACCCCTGATATTCTGGCTTTAAAGGAGACATGGTAGAATCTGGGCTGAAATGATGTGCAGAATGTCACAAGCAGCCCAACCTTTAAACTAGAGGACCCAGGACACTTTGTAGATAGAACAAAGAAAGGGGCTTTTAAGGGTGGGGTGCTTTGGGAGGATGGCTAAAGGTCTGAATTTGCTGATGGGTTCTCCAGGGAAAGATATGCTAGGAAAAGAAAGGTGAAAGAGGGGAGGTAGAGGTGGGTGTCGGAGGAGGTGCAGGAGGGAAGTAGGAGGGGACGGGAGTTTCCCTAGAGAGGCAATGTTAAAGCCTTGCAGCCTGACTTTTAAAAACTGTGCCAGGTCACTGAAGAGACAGTCCCTCCACTCTGCGAGCTCTGTTCTCTCTGCCTCCTCTGCCAGTGCCTCCCTTCACCTGCTCTGTGGGCTCTCTATGTTCACCCACCAGGGATCTAACTGCCTTCCTGGTCTCCATGTTCTCTGTGCCTCACCACCCGGTTCTATTTTCCCTTCCTCTCTGTTTCATTTCTCCCTCTTCTCTTCCCCACTTCTCTGTTTTCAGCCCTTTCTCCTCTCATACTCTTCTGTGCTTCCCAGTCTTCCTGCCCTCCCTCTTCCATTTCAGCCCTTTCCCCTTCCATTCCTCCCTTCCCCCTCCCTCCCTCCCTTTCCCTTTTCCCCTTTCTTTCCTCACTCCTCCCTCTTCCTTCCCTTTCCTTCCCCCTCGCCCCCTTTCTCCCCTTCTCCCCTCTCTCTACTTTCCCATCTCCCCATGCCCTCTCCTGTCTCCTCTCTCTTCCCTCCTTTCCCTTTCCCTCCCTCTCCCTCTCGTCCTTGTTTATCTGTAAGCTCCAATTTCTAGCCTTATAGATTTACCTGCAGAGCAAGACACCGCTCCTCTTGCAAAAACTGTTTAAGAAATCCATATCCTCTCCCTTCATTCCTTGGGCATTTCAGAAATGATATTCCTCCCCCAACTACCCCCGTCAAAATAAAATGAATTCAGCCAGCTCCTGCTGTGTGTCCTTAAATTCATTCCCTCTAGCTTCGCTGGTTTGAAAGCCTGTACCCTAGAAGGGGCCTCCTGCATTTGCTGGCAACCCTGCTCGAGTCTGATCGCCACAGATAGTGCTTTGGAGTGAAAAAAGGGGGAAAAACCCTCTCGTTGGAGATTTCAAAACAGATTCTACCAGCTTTCAAACCTGTGCACTTGCCAAGTGGGGGGTTTGAGGGAGAGGGGTTGAGGACTGGGGGTGTGGGTGTTTGGCATAAACAAATAAGCAACAGAATTTATATATGTATAAATCTGGGCTTCCCTTGGCATGTTTGGTGTCTCTCTCCCTGGCATTCAGGGTGGGTGCTGTGTAAATCTGACTTCTCTCAGACTTTTGCTCGGGCTTGGGGTGTGTGTGTGCGCGTGTGAGTGATGGAATTGAGGAGGGGGTGCAGTGTTTTTGATCTGATTCACTTGACAGATTCTTTGAATCCAGCCCACCTTTCCGCACATGTCAAACAGATGGGATCATTGTTAAAAGCCTTGAGAGCCGGGCTGAGCGGTGGGTAAGGCAGGGAGGGGGAGACAGAAGGGGCACCAGGGGAGGGAGGGGGCACCTTCTAGTGGCTTTGTGTTTTCACACATTGGAACTGACAGAAGCCCTTCTTCTCCGTGGGTGGGGGAATGTTTGGGGGTTTGGGGCTGATGGGGGGGTGGAAAGGGAGAGAGGTGGGGTGTTGGTGGGCAGGGTTATGATGTCACAGCCAAAGTTACAACAGGAGGAAAACACAGAAATGGTTCAACATTTTTTTTTAAACTTTGGACTGCCAAGAGCTGAAGGAGAGTGGTGAGCAAAGGAATGAAGGGGGAGAGAGAGAGAGAGAGAGAGAGAGAGAGAGAGAGAGAGAGAGAGAGAAACTAACTGGGAGCTTGAGTTTTGTGTTGCTTCTTGAAACCTTATGAATGGATTACTAGCAGCTGAGAGCCAGGAGAGACCTATAGGGGATGCAAGATCACTTACACACTAACAGGGGCGAAGAGCAGGCGGACTTCTTCTTCCTTGCTGTTATATCTCCTTCCTGAAATGAATGGTAGGAAACCTTCATCAGGGGGCTGAGGGGTGGTATGGGGGAGGGGGATATTGGCTTCTCCTTTTCTTACCTGGGTGTCTTCCCTTCTCTTAAACTAAACCTGCTTGTCCCACTTTTCTCTAGCCTCCTCTCTCTCTCTCTCTCTCTCTCTCTCTCTCTCTCTCTCTCTCTCCTCTCCGCTCCTCTCATTTTCTGATTTTCTTTACATGTTCCTCTCCACCCAAAGCCTCTGTTTTTATTCTTGATTTGCTTCAGAAAAGCTGAGTGAGGAAAGAGTGGAGAGAGAGAGAGAGAGAGAGAGAGAGAGAGAGAGAGAGAGAGACAGAGACAGAGAGAGACAGAGAGAGAGACAGAGAGAGAGGAAGAGAGTGTGTGTGTGTCATAGTCGAGGGCCAAGAGATCTCTGCTCAGTAACATCCACGTGCCTGCTGATAGCTTCTTGGGGGACTTTGAGGACTCAGAGGATGCAACATGGGAAGGAGGCATGCCAGGGATAGGGAGTTTTGTGTGCAGTTTTTTAAAAAAACCAATAAGCCACCAATTAGCTGGGTTAGAGAACTTTAGAAGATAATGAGGAGCCCAAGGCACAGGAGGCAGTGTGAGCTCACTCCAAAGCATGTGGGCTGTACGTTTCAGGTGAGGGCATCACAGGCAGTGACTTTAAAAGTGTCAGCAATTTTCTTATTCTTGAGTGAAGGATCTAACGTGTTTCTCAACCTGTTAGGTGCCACCTGCAGCCAGACATGCTCACTTGTCTCGGCATTCAGAATTCTGCTCTGTGTTGTGCCCATGTGTTTGTGTTCATGCACATGTGTGTAAGGGGTGGGACTAGGAGAAAGCTGGCATCTAAGCAATTAGGCTAACATGACAGAGGTTAAAGTCAAAGCATTTACTTCCCTATTCTACCCAGTCACTTCTGATCAACTGGAAAAATAGTTCCTTGAGTTTAGCTGTTCATTTTTTTTTTATAAATTACTTATTCTGAGCATCTCATTTGTTTATTTGCTCACCCAGCATACAATGACTCTTACAAACTTCAGGTTGAGAAACTCCTGAGAAAAAGATTTATGTGTTAGGAATCTATGGGATTTCCACTCAATGCTTCTCACAGCAGGATAATTGATTTTTTTCTTTTTCTCAATGTCTACCATGAAGTGAATTTAGAGCACTGTTCTTTTGAATGATTGAAATAAGAAAAAAGTACAAAAGGTTTACGACTAAACAAAAGAATATGTGAGTAGAAAACTTAGAGTGGGCTTATTAGGCAGGTCTGATCAAATTGTGTGTGTGAGAGAGAGAGAGAGAGAGAGAGAGAGAGAGAGAGAGAGAGAGAGAACAGGAAGGAGTGCTCCAAAACAGTATTGATTGTTTGCTATTGATTGTGTAGGCTGCAGCCGCTGAGAGAAAAAGCCTGAGATGTTTACTGGGGAAGCCAAGGGAAATGTTTGTCCCCTGTGCCTCTGTGAGGTGGGGAGGATTTCAGGAGGAAGGAGGGGACAAACAGGAGGTGGAGTGATGTACCAAACTTATTAGTTTTGACATCATCATTACCTTTAAATGAAAAGACAAGAAGATAATTACGGACAGAGAGAAAGGGAGTGAAGGGCAACAGGAGAGACCAGAGGGAACTGGTCCCTCAAATATATGCTTTTCATTTTGTTCTTTTTCCATCTTCCCAGGGACCCACACGACTCCCAGAAGGTGAAGTCAAGGGCTGTCAGCTTCATTTGATTAGGAGAACAGCAGACTGGCAGCCAGGAGACTTAAAACACAACCAACAAGTTGTGTTGGGGATTATAGAAACCTTCAAGCCTTAACAGCCCTGAACACCAAGCTGAGGGTGAGACTCTCACCTGCAAGGGTGGACTAGAAGCTGGATGGGGACCTGGCTCAGAACATCTGGAGAGTGAAAGTTAAGTACCAGTGTGGGCTTCTGTGCCCCCACATTCTTTGTGCATTTTCATCAATAACCACTGAATTTTGTATCTCTATGGAAAAGTTTTCCTAGCCATTTGTTTGAAGGTGAACATATTTTGGAGTAAGGGCTACAAAAAGAGAAGGAACATCTAGGCAAGGAAGAAGAGAAAGAAACAGAAAGGAGAGAATGAGATTGTTTTGAATGACTTCAGGTAGCCAGGGGTATGTGTTTGTGAGTGCATATCTGAGAGAATTGGGCTTGCGTCATGTTCTTCTAGTATCAGAGAGGGGAGGAGTTATTGAGGAAGGAAGAAAAAGAAAAAGAAGAAACCGGAGCTTCTGGGAAGGCATTCAAAGGAAACAAGAGCAATTAACTTCATTCTGCAAGGACTAAATTAGAAGTGGAAGAGAAGTCAGAGGAGCAGAGTGAGGGACTCACACACAGCGGGAGCAGCCCAGCAGGCACGCGGGCACAGTTTCCATCCCAGGTAGCCAGAAGAGATGCTCTTTTGGGGCTACTTGAAAAAGTTTACTTTGTGAACAAAACGGTTTCCCCCGGTGACTGTGAGGCCATTGTTTGCCGTCTGTCTCTCCTGTCTCCATCACTCTGGTGTGGTACCCAGACATTGACTTCTGGCTCTGCAGGGAGAGCTTTGGGAGGCGTGATGTGTTTAAAACTCCTACAGCTGAGCTTGGTGATCCTGACTGGATGGGTGCTCCACACGACCAACTCTGAGCGAGGATGGACTGGCAAGAGATCTGTGGTTCAGAGGGGACCCCTGAAACAGGTGCTGTTGGAAGGAGACCGCTGTTGGTTGGGGGCAAAGGTTCAAAGGCCCAGAGCTGCTCCCCAGCATCACCCCTTAGGGGTCTACCCCAGGAGCCCTGGGAATTACCTGAGACCCTCCCCTGTGAGGGTGCAGGGAGCTCATCACTCAGGACAGGGCACACCAAATGCTGAGGGAAAGGCTGCCAGCCGTGTTTCCCAAGACCTGACTGCAAATACAGCAGGAGTAGGGAGGGAGATTGAGCAGCCAGCTGCCCCCTGGGCAGAGGATGGTCCTATTGGGCAATCTGAGCTGCTGGAAGAGGATGACACTTATCTTGGAAACCTGGGATCCAAGGAGCTGCTAGGTGAGGCTGCACTGCAGGAACACTCAGCCAGGGTCACCATTAACACCTCTGCGGACCCGAAAGAGCCAGCAGCAGAAAGCCAGGGGAAGGGCTGGGCCCGGGCCAGGCATCCTCGGCGCGTAGTGAAGAGGCAGGCAGAAGATGTGCCTGGAGATCCCAGTACCTCTGTCTGGCCTTTCCCACACTGGCCTAAGGACCCCCGTCTTCCACAGAGGGTTCCAAGCAGTCCATTGGAGGACAGCATCCAAGATGGTGGCGGGGGCCCAGCCTGGAAACCCAAGACCTTTAACCCCCAAAGAGGACTGCCTGTTCTGTACTTCTCTGGGAGGCGGGAGCGGCTGCGGCTGCGTCCAGAACTGCTGGCTGACATTCCCAGGGAGGCGTTCACAGTGGAAGCCTGGGTGAGACCAGAGGGAGGACAGAACAACCCAGCCATCATTGCAGGTAACGATTCACTGCTGAGCTTGCGAGATCTTGGGGTGTGGCTGCCTCCATTTGTGATGGGGTTAGGTACAGGAAGCCTCAGTGGATGGGACAGAAGAGGAGAGCCAGGAAGGGCCAGGAAGAGCTGGCTCGGGAGGAGCTGGGGGCTGAGTTTTTATTAGCACAGCAGGATTCCAGACACTATTGAAGAGAAGATAAAAACCCTGTCACCATAGTGGCATTTGGCCCATATATTACTCTCTTGTATTTCTATACATTGTGCTTACACTTTGGAGTCCTTCAGCCTCGCTCTCACCTTCTTTAAAAGTAAAAGATTCAGGTTTTTTTTTTTTTTTTGCCAATGGGGGTAAGGGAGAGAGGCATTACATTGTTTTGGGTAGTTAGTGTGGGGTGATCAGGCATCTTTGAGAATAAATTCAAGTCCAAGGATCTGAGCAGTAAGTCATGCATAGACTGGTCTAGGCAGTGAGGGAACAGGGTGCCAAGTGCACAGCCATCAAGTTCTGATGGATGGCCTTTCCTCCAAGCAGCCTTGGGACTAGGCAGAAAGGTAGCACCTGTCCGATGTCCTGGGGTCCCTCTGTCTTGTCCCAGAAGCCATGTGCACATCCTAGCAACAGCACAGTCTGCTGGAAAAGGTGAGCGCTCCCAAGCCAGAGTCCTGGCGTTTAGCCCTGGCTGTTGTAAGAGGTATCTGAAATGAAACCTTGTGTAATTATAGTGTTAATCAGAGGCACCTGTCTGGGAGTGTTACCTATGTTTATTTTGTGTTGTTCACAGATTTTTGTTTTTATGAAAAGTCATCCAGAAAGGCAAAGAGTAGAATAAGATGAGTCTGTTGCTTGGCTGATTGCTATGCGATTCAGTCACACCAACCCTTGTAGAGAGACCCCCACCCATACCCCAAGATGTCTCCCTTTGCCTTACTGAGAAGGTTGATTTCAAGCAAGGGGTGAAGATTAGACACCATTCAGTGTCTTATTCTCATTTCGGGTATTCTAAAGGAGTATTTAACACAAAATAAGGCACATAGTAAAATTATTGCATCTTAATTGGGATTATCCACAACCCTCTGATGTTTGCCAGTCTCAAGACATTGATGGAGAAACTGGGGCAATAAGAGGCATGCCAGAGGTAGGCTGGCGATAGAACGCCAGAGCCCCTGAATTGCTTACAACTCTCCAAATCAAAAACTTCTCAGGTTTCTGTATCCCTGCAAATAAGTTTCAGATCAAGGAAAGAAATCTGGAAGGAAGGAGTGTCTTCCACTGGGGTGTTGCTGGAACATCCCTTCTGGACACTCTGTCTCCCCCTCTTTGGCTGCAATTTCTTCTTTGGAAGCTGGGATTCCCAGACACTGAGCACTCTCAACTCTTGTGGTTTTGCTTTATTTTATTTTTGGGTGGGAGAGGGGGTGAGGAAAGGGGAAAGAAAAGGGCCTGGGCTGCAAGGTAGGTGGGAGCAGAGAAAGTGTAGAAGGAAATCCTTATTCCATGGCCAAAAGGAAGAAATAATGAGATGATTATCTGATCAGAGTTGGCAGCTTCATGGCTTTTCCCAGATGACATCTTCTTACTGCCTAATCTTGCTTCCTAGTACCCATCTGCCAGGGAAGCTGCATGCTTACAGGCTAGACTGAGACCTACAATTCTGTCTGCCCCTCCTCTTGCAGTAGCAATGGAGGGAACTGGGAGCGGCTCCCAGGCTGTGAAGAGTTAGAGAGGGATGCAACAAGAATATATGTGGGAGGGCCTGAGGGGTTATTGCTTTGGGTTATTAAAGCTCCAACCTGGGGAAAAAGGACTGTGGATTCCTGACCCCTGTCCCACTTCTCCATATGTCTTCTGTCTCATGATGTACACAGAGGCATGCTGTGTCAGGATTTGACCTCCCAGCCTCGCCACCATGCACCTCCTTACCTTCCCCCCATCCATCACCACCAGCTGCCTCTGCCTTGCTCAGCACACACTCTGAGCCTGCTCCTAAGTACCCATCTGAACTCTTTTAACCTCTGTAAGCATGTAAAATTGGGCAGGAAATCTTTTGCAGACAGTCTAGCTGCTGAGGTTTCTTTCTCTTCCAATCCAAGTGGTCCCTGCAGCCTGCCTGGGCTTCCCCTGGAGGTCTCCTACACAAGGGCCAAGGACAGAGAACACCCAGACACCCAGGTCTCTTTGCATCTTTCTTCAGGTTTGTACACAGCAGGAAGTACAAAGGATTTAGGGTAATAATGTGTCAAAGATAGGGGTTAGAAACAAAGTGTTCATTGTTTGGGATTCTAGCAAGGGGCTCCTGAGAATGTAGGCCTCCTTGTCTCATCTTTGTGCTTGGCTACTTATATTTCATGATGAACCTAGTGGCTGAGGAATGTGAAGTTGCCAAAGCAGGTCCTCTGTAGGAGTAGTCTTCAAGTTGCAGTGATTTATGCATACCTATGCACAGAAGCCCACCTTGGTGGTTGAGCTGGTCAGTGCCTGTCTCAGGACAGCTCAGCTTCACCTATGTAGCAGGATGACATAGACTCCTGTCCCTGGGAACTGCAGACAATCATGGAGGGCAGTCCAAGGTACTCTAAAATTCCATGTGCTTTCCCAACAGCTCTCAAACCTCAGCTTCTAGCTATTTAACTTTAACCAAGTTTCCTGGTCTTCCATCTACCAAACTTGGGGTATTTTCTCTTCAGCAGAGATGTGAGCAAATCAGCCTTGTAGAGCACCCACTCCCACCCCCACCCAGGGACCTTAGGGAATACTTCCTGTAAGGGCACTAGGTGGCACTGTTGCTTTGCACACAAACTAGGAGAAGGCCAGGTTCTGGGTATGTCTGCTTCCTTGAAGGGCTGTCGTGCCTGGCCTCTACGCTACAATTTAATCATCATCTTCTAGAATGTTGTTGGTTGACATTCTTTGGGATCAGCTTCATTTAAGTCTTTTTTTGCAGGGCCTGCATGAAAGGACTAAGGAGATTGTAACAAACTTGTTATACTAGTAACCATAAGACAAACAAAATCAAGCAAATACCCTCTACTTCCACACCAAGCACCCATATTCTTTCAAAACAGGGAGTTGGGCTCCCGAACGGAATGGATTGCCAGATGCTTTCATTGAGGGTCAAGGGCAACTCAGGACACACAGAATTTAAATACTGAAGGTCTCTCTGGCCCTGGGCCTGGGGAGTGAGTTGGGGCTTCCTGCATGGTGGTGGTAGACCTGAAGTTGCCTGTTTCCCACAGTTGAGACAGATTGACCAAGGCCAAGGTCAAGGCCAAGGGGAGAATGTGTGCAACTGCTTCGTGGTAGGGTCCTCTATGAAGGCAATAGTCAAAAGCCTGGGAATTCAGAGCGTTGCAGCCATTGAGGAGAAGCCTGAAGCCAGGAGCCCACACAGTAGGGCTACTAGGATGAGTGGTAGAAGAAGCCAAATGCTGTCTCATTTGGCATGAACTCTTGGAGCTGCAGCACCAAGCCCCGAAACCATACTGGCTTTCTCCACTCCTTTTCAACTTCCTTTCCTCTCCTTCAACCCCAACATACACAAGAGAGAAACTTTTAATAGGTTCCTCCATACCCATAATTGATTTCAAATGTTCCCTGAAGTTGCCCAGCTGAGTAACCACCTGCAGCTCCAAGTTTCAGGAGACTGAGTCACTAAGTCCATGGCAGGGTGGGAGCCCGAGACCAGGTTTCTTTAGCCAACAAATATTTATCGAGTGTCTTGCCATGCAGAGTGCAGCAAGTCAGTGGAGAATACAAAGGGATCTAAGAAACTGTCCCCAGTGTACGGGCAAGTTTTCTTTTCCTCCAAGTATACAAATATTACAGCACATCCCATGTAGATTTTGGGAGACAGACAGACATGGAATCAGACCCCCTCCTCTGACACTTATCAGAAGTGTGGTCATGGGCAATTTGTTGAAGTCTTTAAAGATCTGCTTTCTACTAATTGAAAATGAATATGCATAAATATGATTCTAAGTAAAATGGAAAAACTCTGAAAAATTAAAAAAAAATACCCAAGAAGACCAAAGAATAATGTCTTGTGGAATTGCTGTGATGTTTTAATTAGTCATGTAGATAAAGTGTATCTAGGACATAGAATTCTTTTTATCCCCAGCCTTTTGTAAACTATTTTTTATTTGAGACTGCATTTTACAGAGCCACTAAGTTGGTGGCCTGAATTTGTAGCATCCCCCTGTCTCAGCCTCCCAGGGTGTTGCTATTATGACCAATGGGATTTATTTATGACATGACGTGTATTGTCACTGAGAATCCTCCCTTGCTAAAAGCAGTATATTAATTTTCTCCTCTTTGCTTCCAACTCACTAAGTTCTCATTTTTTCCTAGGTAAGATACTTACTTTAATTCCTTAAGAACTTAGTTTGTTAATCTGTAAAATGGTATTTTTGATAAATAGGTTTTCTCATATTAAGGCAGTAAGATAATTGAGAATGCTAAAAAATCAGAGACCCAAAAGAACCATATGCTTTATTTTTAAAATTGCATCTGTTCTTTTTCAACTGGGTCAACATATTTCAAAAAATCAGCAATGGTAATAAAGCTTCTTTGGAAACATAAATGCTTTTGAAAAATCTGATGTAAGCTACATTCACTCCTGAGCAAAATATACATTTGCATGGACTACACAACCTTTGGAGCTTTCTAGATTTCCTGATGGCCAAGTCTGCTGATGTCAGGCCATTGCTAAGGTCTACTGACAGCTTCTCTGTTTTGAATGACACCTAAGAAATTAGAATTTACAAGATGTTTTTCCCAAATATGTAGTTTTGTTCATGTTGAAGGGTTTTGTTCCTGTGGTACAGGGAGCCCCATGGAGGACAGCTTCACCCAGATATAATCAGGATATGAAAAGGGGGTCACTTGTGCTGTAGGTGTGATTGCCTAAGCAGCTCAAGTGTAGGTAAGAGCTACAGCCACACCTTTCCCGGAGCGTCTCTGAAGATGAGGCGCCTATGTTCCTCCTCTTCAGTTGTCTCTCCTCACATGCAGCAGTGTCAGACTTAGAGTGTATGTCCTCTCAGGACCCCCTTTCACATAGAACTCAGATCCCCGACCAGGATCAGAGATTCAGAGAAGTTGCAGCAGCCCTTGGCATGGAAGCTTCAGGTTTATACATCAAAGTGATTGTAAGATGCCCCACTTGCATGATATGGTGCTTGCAAATGTCCTTGGTCATTTGAGAATGACCCTGATCCTTGGCTCCCTCCCTGGCTCCCCATGTGAGAGTAAACTCCTTTCGTGTCTGCCCTCACAACCTTCATGTGTGCTTCCCTGGGGTGATACTGCTTCTTGCCTTGTTGCTTAAGTACATGACTCATTTCCAGGACCTGAAAATTCTCCAATGCAAGTGCATGCTAAATGCAAGACTGACTGACTTTCGTCACTTAAACATATCTACCACAATGTATGACATCTAGCATCCATATATATAATATATATCCATTCTGGAAATTGAACTTGTGACCTTGCGCTTGTCAGGCAGGTGCTTATGCCACTGAGATATATCCCCAGCACCTATATTTATAGAATAAAGTAGAAATTTAGATTGGTGGGTACCCAACAGAGATGAATAAGAAGGGGATTTTCCTGAAGCTGGAGGCACTTTGTGAAGAACCAGGAGAGTGGCTTCCAGTTCTGTCTCTGCTCCCTATGCAGGTGACCTCGGGGCTTCTGGGGGAAACTGCTGGGCTCAGGGCTCTCCTGCCACCTTCAGCAAGAGGAAGTCCTAACTTACCAGATCTATATGAGGTCACATGCGAATTATTTTAAGAAACTTCAAACTCCAGGATTCCAGAGCAGGTATTGACATAGTATAGCCAATGGAAAACAGCAGTTCCAATACTGAAGGCTGTTTTTGTAAAGTTTTATTGGAATACAGCCACACTTATTTGATTATGTGTTCTTCGTGGCTGCTTCCAAGCTAGAAGTCAAAGTTTAATAGTTGTAACAGAGACCTTATAGCCTGGAAAGCCTAAAATATTTACTACCTGTCTCTTCTCAGTGCCGTTTTGCCAACTCTTGCTCTCGAGTACTGCTTCTTGAACTTCAGTGTGCGTGAAGTTCAGCTGGGATAGTTGTTAAAGTGTTGTGACTGCCGTGGGGTAGACAGGCTAGCAGATGCCAGGAGACTGTGCCCCACAAGACTTCACAAGGGAGAATGTCACTGGCTAATGACCTCAGGCTCTGTGCTTTGAAGTTCTTCCCTGAATTTTGTGGAGGCCAGGCAGCCCTGGCTGTCAGAGATAAAGGCATACCAGGTTTGGGGACTAAGTTGACTCTGCCTCCAGGGCTACCCGGAGCTTGAAGAAAGTTTGACCCAGCCTGGAAGGCTTTCACCTCACTCTTCATCCCTGTCTCCTCCCCTCGGGGTCAGGCTTACACCATGGACTCTCCCAGCCTTTCCTGGTTCTTCCCATATTTTCTCCAGAGTTGTCTCCTCTAATCAAAATCTTGCACATTTATTCTTGTTATAGTGTCTACTTTATGTCTTAATATAACTCTTTAAACCAAATGCAGATTTGAACTTAGTAGGTCTGGGGCAGCTTGAGAGTCACCCTGGCTAACCAGGTTCTAGGTAAATTGTGCTGCTTCTCCTGTGAGTGTGTGGCTGTGATTTTGGTAGCAAGCTTGGAGACTCCCAAGTCTCAGGCAAGGAACAGCAGAAGTTTCTGTAAAGAGACAGAGGATTAATAGTACAAGCTTTGCAGGACATGTAGTCTGTGTGGTACCTATTGAGCTCTGTTGCGAGAGCAGCCAGGGACAATATGTAGACATGGTAGCATAACTGTGATCTAGAAACAGGCGACCAGCTAGGATTTGGTGGCAAGAAGTGTTTTCTAGATCCCAGTTCTAAAGGGTCCTTGTTAGGTGCCATATTTTTTTCTATGCCCTTTTTTGCTTCACTTCATAGTTCTACACTCTCCAGAATAATAGCCATAGAATACTACCTGCTGCAGCACTACCAGTAGTAGGGAAATAGCTTTTGTTCAAATAAAAGCAAAACTTCCAGATATTTCCTGCAGGAAATAGTTGTTCTCATTTTTTGGAATGAATGTTCCAAGTGGAGTTTATATTTTATTTTATTTATTTTTTAACACTTACTTTTAGGCTGGCCAGATAGCTAGCTCAGGGGATGTCTGCTTAGGCATGCTGTGCCAGCCCTGCCCCAGGGCCCTGCTGAGACTGTGATTGAGATTGGGCGTGGTGGTGAGAGCCTGTAATCCCAGCGCTTGGGAGGCTGAAAACAGAGAATCACTATGAGTCCAATCTATATATTGAGACCCTGATACATATATACAATACATATTTATTATTTTTTGACATGTAATAAAAGTACATATTTGTGGGGTATAGTGTGATAATTTGTCACATCTATACAATGTGTAGTAATCAAAGAAAGGTTCTCTTTAATGATATTTTGAGATATCTTTCAAAGTTAACATGTTTCAAAGTTAATCTTTAAGATATTTGTGCCTAAGAATAATGCAACTGAGGCTAATTTTAGGACATTATCATCTCAGGTAAAGGAAACTCTCTATTTGCACTGTTTGTGCTCTCCTTCCTAAATCCATCTTAGCTACTAAATTAATTTATTTTTTAGAGAGAATAAAGAGTCAAAAACACATTAGAAATAATGCACGATTTCACTAAACAAAATGACAGAAATTCAACAATGGTTGTTATATTGAATATTGTTGTCTTCAAATTAGTTGCTCAGATTGGCAGATTTCTGTCTTTATAGATTTGCCTAATTCTAGAAACTTCATTCAAGTGGGACTGCACAATAGGTCAGCCTTGGCACTTAGCATCTTTCCCTCAAGGTTATCTATGTTGTCGTATACGTCAATAGTTGATTCTTTTTTATTGACGAATAGTATTTCAGAGATGTGTCATATCTTGTCTTCCTAGTCTTCAGTTGATGGACATTTTTGTTGTTTCTACTTTGGGTTATTATGAATAGCATTGGCCCGAACATTACACACGGATAGACATACTATTTCATTTTGGGGTGTAGGTACCTACAAGAGGAATTGCTAGATCATATGGTTACTCTGTGTTTAGAATTCTGAGGCACTACCAGTGTGTTTTATAAAGGAGTTGCACAACTTTGCAATGCTCATTAATTCATGAGGATTTGATTTTATATTTCTGGTCTTCAAAAATGCAGTAGGCATCTGTGGCATGACTGGCGAGTAGGGCTTGGACACTACTGACAGCTAGAAGAACCTCTGTGGTCTTGGAGAAATGTGAGGAGAGGCAGTTGAGGTCTCTGCAGTCCCAAGGCACCTTTGATGGATGAGATGGATGCTCATTAAACTCCCTCCTCTCACTCCTTGAGGGTATCCTAGGATGGACTTTCTCTTCCCTGAACCAGGCTTTGCATGCAAGGTATGCATATTTGGACCCAATTGTGGAACTTTCTGTGTTTTTCCACCTGATGAGCACTAAATGATGCTCAGTCCCTCAGTAATCACAGTGCTGCAAATCGATTCTGCATACAAGGCAAGAGTTCTACCACTGAGCCACAGCAACAGCCCTGCACATCGATTCTGATGCAAGAGTGTCCCCAAGCAGGAAAAGCAGGAACAGAGTGAGGAAGAAGATGATAGTCATGAAGCTCCTTTATAATTTCTTGACTTTCTCTGGGCATTGGCCCAGCCAGGTGTGTGGGCCCACTCTGTCCAGGGCTTGGCATCTGAAGCACAGGCTTAGAGCTAGAACTTTAGTCATCTAGCTGTCTGGGGTGCTAGTCAGAGTGAGGACTTTCCTCTGAGTATGACCACAAGATCTGCTCATCACCCTGAAGCTTCTAGGCCTTTCCTTTCTTTCCTTTCCTTCCCTTAACATGAATAGTAAGCCAGGGATATAGCCAATCAGAAAAATACCCGAGGTTACAGTGAAAACTGGCCTTTTTCATCTTAGAAAGAAAAGGCAGTGACCCAGGTGTACTGTTACCTCCTTGTTTCCCATCCTCTGTGAGCTGTGGGCTCTCCCCAATGCCTAAGAAACCTGCTGGGTGCTTAGTAGGTTTAGGGCAGAGCACAGGTTGTTGGGTTGAAATGCTGGGAGTGACAGAGGCATAACTGGAAAGCTAGGAACCCCCTTTGGCAAATCAAGTAAATTGAGCTGCTTGCTGCCACCAGCTACACTTTGTCCTTCCTGGCTTCCTTCTACCTCCTTTGCACACTTTTTTCTTGTTCCCCTGAGGCTGACCATCTGATTCATTCAGAACACTTGTGCCAGGAGGTTTGGCTTCCTCTCTTTCCTGTATTAATCCACGCCTTGAGGAGGCCAAATAAACACCTTATTTGGTGTTTACTAAGAAGCAACACCTCACTTTGGATCCTGCACCTTTACCCTGGGTGTCTACTAGCATCAGCTCCTGATGTCATAAACAAGTACATAAATCCCCTGCTTTTGCTCCTGAGTACATGGAATTAGGTTTCTCTGGGGGCTCATCAAGTTTGTTTCTGCTCACATCCTACACATCCTCACCCCAGCATCTTCCAGAAAGCATATTATATGCCAAGTTGGTGTCCAAAAAATAACAGCATTCTTCCCTTTCCATGTTTACTACCTGCTTCAGAGCAATCCTCCTCTTTTGGATTCTTAAAAAAAGAGAACAGCCAGGAAATAAAGCTCAGTGGACAAACAAAAACATCCCAGTTCACTTTATGAGTCAGAAGTGAGTGGTGAAGAAAAAGTGCTCCTGCTCAAATATACAACATGACATTTGGAACCCAAAGTCTGAGAATGTTTTTGAAGTTGAGGCATTGCCATGACAACCAGTTGTGATATCAAAACCAGTAATTATGGCTCATATGGCTTATTTCTGTAGTAGAAGTCCAGTTACCTGATCAGAGGTGATGTCACAGGACTTAAAAGTTAGTCTCATCATTTAGGCGGGGACTCAATATTTGCTCTTTTCCCTTTCTCTCTCTCTCTCTCTCTCTCTCTCTCTCTCTCTCTCTGTCTCTCTCTCTCTCCTTCCTCTCCCTTCTTCCTTTCCTTTTTCCCAGTGCTGGAGATTGAACTCAAGGCCTGCACATGTAGCCAAGCACTCTACTACTGAGCTATAGTCCCAACCCAACATTCACTAAATCACATACAAACAATCGATGCACATTCTGGGCAGGTTATGAAAGATGTAGTTTAGTTCTATATTTTCAGCATTTATTGAGCTTCTGTTGGGTGAATGACCAGGCATTTAGCCACATGCTGGGGAATCATGAGTGACTGGGATGAGGCTGAGCCTGAAAGTTCTGGTGGGAACCAATCTATACATGGAGTAGTACAGCCTGGCCCATGGGAGACACCAGTCTTGCCTGGATAAGTTCAAGGAGGTAACTAAAGAGGGGGATTGGAAGGTAGCAGAGTTGGGGTGAAGAAAAAAGGATGTGACTGTTTTAAATGGCACAGGGGCACCAAGAAAATCAACAGGCCTGATGTGGATTCTTCGGATCTAGCAGTCAGGAACTATTGGTCACTTTAGAGAGAAGGGTTTCATTACAGTGTTGGAGGCTGGAAGAAGAAGATACACTACAGTCAATAGAGATATGAATTAGAAGAAAGGGAATAAAGACAAGATTTAGTGCATTCTATAGGGAAAATCAGACCTTAAAGCAGATGTCAGAAAGTTTTTATTTTGAGGTAAGAGAGATACAAGGTATTAAAGAATTGGTAGTCTAAAGTTGGTGACAGCATAAACAAAGGGAAACAATGGAAGATAAAGAAACAGAAACATTGACATACAAATGCAAGCTCAAGCATGCCAAGAAATTACGACAGACATTTTTCTTTGACAAATACTTCTATTTGTACTTCGTACCAGGTCACCACATCAGCCAGTTTACAAATGTTAACTCAAGTACTCTTCAGAAAAACTTGAGGAAAGAGATGGTAGAATTGGAGCACAGAGAGAAATAGGACATTGATCAGGGTCATAGACTTAGTCCTCACAGAGCCGAGGCCACACAGCTCATCCATGCAGAGAGCCAAGGTCACAGGCTAGTCCACAGAGTGAGTAGAAGCTGCAAAGCTATCACACAGAGCCAAGGTTTGAACCTGGGTATTCTGTCCCTAGAGCACATGTTTCTCCTTCCTGTCTCTGTGATGCTGTCTTTAACTTTCCATCAGTAGCAATAGACAGTGAGCTGGCCACTTGCCTCAACCAAAGCCTTCTTCCTTCTTGAGTTCACTGTCTTGCTCCCTCTTTGTCAGTGAAGGACTTGCCCACACAGGGTGACTTCAGGAATTCCCCTCTCCTGCTCCCTCTTCTGGTCTTTGTGCTCCACACACAAGTCATGCCACCAATCAATCACTGAATCACATTTGTTTGTCTTTGCCATACCTTTTGTGCCTGTTGTATTCATCCTGATAGCTTCTAGCTTAATTTGGGCCATAGGAATGCCAGCCAACTCATGCTTCAGCTATTTAACAGCAACCAACAGACATTTTCTCAAATACAAAGTAGCTCAAGATGTGCTCCTGCCCCAAACCACTGGGTGACTCTGCTGTACCCTTCCCATAGAGTTCTGCTTCCTTTATATTGTCTGGGTGACCCCGCCTACCTCCTCAGCTTCATACTAGCCTCCAGGGCAAACACTTACACAGTCATATGTACACATGTGCACACATGCATGCACCCACAGCTTCACATACAGTCATACTTACAACCACACTCAAATGTGCGGACACATACAAATCCTTTCCGTTTGACTTCTTGCAACACAAAATGTTAGCTCTCACACAGATATGCTGTCTCTCCCCAGCTCTGGTCTGTGATGTCTGCTGTTTATATCTTTATACCTGACAGAATTCTGCTTCCCAAACCACAGTCACCTGACTTTCTTTTATTTACCACCAGAGCTTTTAACTGATAGGACATCTCTTCCAGTAACTCTGCCACCCTGACCATTCCAAGGGCTTATTTAGGTTTGTTCTTCCACATGTTTTCCTGGAATTCTGTACTCTGCCTTATCAAGATCTTTGAACAACTTGTTATATAGTTCCCATCTTACTTTTTATTGATTAGACTCATGCTCACTGAACTTTTGCTATGTACAGACACCATGCGGGTGTTGCTGTAGACAGACTTGGCATTAGTGCTCTGCCTTTTCAATTCTAGCCTAGCTCCCCTCACCAGATCCTGGGCTGATGCTGGGAGCAAGGGCTGCCCCTAGTTCATTACACCCCATGTACATTCAGCCAGCCACAAGTAACTATTCCAATAAGTATTCAATGAGAGGATGGATGAGTATGTGAATAAATGTAGACCCAGTCTTACAAGCTGGGAGTGAGTTCTTGTGTTTGGAAGTTGTCACACAAGACCTTTTGATCTTTATGTCCTGTTAATTGGGAAAATGGCTAAGAAGTTTAATATTTTCTCAATATAACTAGAAAAAGTTATCCTTATTTTTTCATTCCATGCACCCTTTCCTTTCCTCCCCAAGTCTAGTTATACTTGATAAATATTGACCAGTAACTAGTTTAGAAAACTTATGTGGAATTCATAATTTAGTATAACCAGGACTATTTTCAAATTTTAAGAAATTATCTATTTCCTTGTTTCTTTTGGTTTGCATGAAGAGTCTCATTTTTTCTCATAGAGTTTCTTGTTTGCTCACATTATCCTTGGGAGTGGGTGTGGGCAGGAGGGCTTACACCTATCAATGGCTAAGTCTTGCTGGTCTAAAGGGGCCAACAGGGAATTGGGGACATTCCTTGGGTTTAAAGTCTTCCCAGGCTCTGCTCCTTCTATGGTGCTCTCAAAATCTGGAGTTATTGACCAGCTCTAAAATTCTTTTTTGGGGTGAAATCCTTCTCATGTGCATCATACTTATAGAAAGTTCTGAGCTTAGTTTATTTCTTCTATCTTCACAATTACTAGTTCATTTAACATTCCACAGATGTTTATTGAATATAAAGTAGATATTCAATAACCTTTTGAAATAAACCCCAAATTCACACAGAATAATCATAGACATGAACTACAGCACAGTTCTATTTTAGACACTGTGTCAAGGAACATTAGTAGTTTGAAGTAATTACACAATAAAATATTCTTATAATCCTTATAATCTAGCCCCTGGCATAGATCATGATGTGGAGGTAATCTTGGACATGATTCTTTCTTTGGGTGTGCAGGGTCACTGAGCCCTTGGACACAGTGTGGGATGTTATTGACCTGACCTCAGCTGGAGACTCGCCATGGCAAAAAAGAAGACCCAAGAAGTCGGTCCCATCCTTTGTGTCTCTGCCTCCTGCTTTCAGTGACTTTGGGAACAGAGCAGTGACATGCCACATGATGGTGTGTACAGAAAGCCAGTCACTTACTGAAAAGGCACTTGCTCCCTCACTCTTCCTACCATAGCTGTACACATTTTTTCCCCTTGGCACTGCCTCCCATCAGCTTTCCTTTATTCTAGTTGAATACTTTTGTGAACCCCACTTCTGGTTGAAGTTCAAGATGCTCAGTGGATGGACCAACTGACCATCGTAGGCTTCTGAGAGCTGCTCTAGGTCTCAGTAATCTACGGGCAACCTAGGCAACACAATCTTGAACTGAGTGGCACTTTGGGGTGAATGAGTGGATAGAGAATAATCTGGTCCCTAATACACACAGAACATGACCTTTTCTGAGTTCTCAGCATGAATGACATTCCCAAGGAAATCGTTCTCTTCTCTCCACATGACCCACCTGCTATCTGCTTTTTCTCCCTGTGAAGCTGTCCCTTCACCTTGAATGTCTTACTTTAATCTTTCTATCTGTCTAAATCCATTCTTTTATTGTAACAGCTGGGAATCCTGGGGCTGTAGTTTGGGGTCAAGCCCCATGCTAGCAGTGTGAATTTGGCAAGTTCAAGTCTCCATATCTGTAAATTAGATCAGTGGTGATTTCTATTTCAGAATTGTTGTGATAACTGAATAAGTGAAAATGAATCATGGGCTTAGAACTATATCTGGTAAATCATAAGTGTTTGGTCCATGCTGGTTGATATTTTCATCATTTCTAGTGATGTGTGATGTGCAGACGTCCAGAGCTTGCTCCCAGGATGCTGCTAGGATGGAACATACTCTTTGTTCTCAAGGTTTTATATGCCCATTCTGGTTCATGCAAACCCTCCTTTCCCTAAACTTTAGTGTGTGCACATCTATGTAGCACAACTTAACAAGGAGTTGTTTGCAATGAAACTATGTTCCAGCTAACTGATATCCATAACTATGTTTTAGTTATACTGCTTTTTAGGAAGTGGAGGTATATGATTAAAACATGAGTTAAAAGGAGAAATCTGGTTAAAAAAAACACCCTGTCCATTAATGTGTAGGGTCACCCTGGTCCTTTCTACTTTCTATGGTCATAGTCACAGGTGTGGGATAGAGAGAGATAAGATGATGACATGGATGAACCTAAAGACAAAGATCTGAGGCGTAGTCTGTCAAAGCAACAGAAAATCCAGCTCAGCCTCTCCCTTTCCAATGGGAGCATGAGGCCCAGCAAGGGAAGAATATTTTCCTGATGTCACACAGGGGCAGGCTGAGACTTCACTGCCAAGTTTCTTGGCTTCCAACTTGTTATTTCAACTCTTCCAGGTTGCCTCTGTTTAATTTAAATCTTTCACTGAAAAGCAGAAGAAAGCCTTTTAGGAATTTTTTTAAGACAGAAGGAAAAGACCCACAATCTTAGTCTTTATTTAATGTGAAATGTCCATTAATTAGATCACTCATTTGCCTTTGTCCCTTCTCTTTTCCACTTCGGAGAATGGCCAAAGCTATTTTATAGCAGAGGTTTACTTGAGGTCTGCTATAAGTGCCCTTTGTGCACGCTGGGCTCCGAGCATTCACCTGACTTTAACTTGAAAACACACTCTGTATCCTCTGGTTTTCTCTGATTCTCCCATTTGTGGACTGTGTTCCTTTTGGTTCTGACTGGCATAATATTGGGTGAGTATGGTCTCTAGGTCTGGAGCCTCACCATACTTCATTACCTAGAAAGCAGTTGGAATCTTTGCTAGTTACTCATGATTGCATGGCAGGGATAAAACCACTCAGGTACTGTTAGGCCAGCATAGGCAGTGTGTGTGGATTGGGGGGCCGTAAGACACACTGGATGGGTGCCATTGCTATGAATGGAGCACAGTACTTCACTTTAAGAATGCCTGATGTGTAAACACGTAGCCTCAGCTGATCCAGAAGTTGGAAGGCTATTTTCACTGCAAGCTCTTCTTCAAACTTGCATTAAATAACAACTCCTGCCATGCCTCTGGATCGTTGAGCATATATGTAATGCTATTTAAACACTTCTTTTTAGGGCTGTTGATTCTATAAACTGCATCTGGAAATACAACTACCAGAGCAAATATCAAACTTATTTATTTGACAGAGTAATGAAACAGCAGGAAATTGGTGTTCATGCTACTTAGTTGGAGTTATCAAAGTGAGTTTTTAGAGAGCTCCTGACAGTGATGAAGTAAGGCAAGACAAGAAAGGTAGAAGCTTTCTTGTGTCCATATCTCTCCCAGGCCTAGCAGGCTCTGGGGAGCTAAGATACCCTATTATCATTAAGGAATTCATCCTATTCTGGGCTCTCAGGTGTGTGACTTGGTGCTACTTGCTCATCTTTTGCACGAGCTGCCTCATGCAAATGCAGGAGTTTATAATATGTTGTGTTGCTATAGTTCCAAGCACATGGTTTCCCATGTTTGTCAGGTTAGAGATCAAGTCAGTGAAAGGGGAAGCCAGCAGGTAGCTCTGCACCTATGGAACAGCAGCTCACAGCACCTCCAATCCCAGATGCCATTATGTACACCACAGTCAATCAAGCCCTGGGCACTGTGTGCTCCTCATGGAATTCCACTTACAGGACTAGAACAGAGCGCTGAGTGCTCAGGAAATTTCATGCAGCTTGTTCTCAAAGGTTGAAATGAGGTTTCAATCAGCGAATCAATACAATCCACTATTTAAAATTACCCAGGAGACTGCCCTCTCAGTCCTTCTCTCAGTCTCTGCCTGTCTGCCTCTGTCTCTGTCTCTCCCCTCTCATTCCTTTTTCTCAGTGTGGAATGACTATGCCTCAAAAACATTACAATCCTTATGAAATTTCAGTTATTTATTTTCTTGTGTGGGGAGAAACAAGTTAAAGTTGCCCAAATGAACCAAGATAATGGACAACATCAGGGTGACGTATTGACTGTAGAGGAAATTGCCCAGGATGAGTCAGAGGTGACCAGTCTGATGATGGCTCCTGTTCTTCCTGATGCCTACTAAGTGGGAGGCACTGACAAGCAGCATAATGCTTTATGGGCACTGTGGGGCAAGCCACATGGGTCAGGGGAGTAGCTGCTCCCACTGTAGGGAGTGAGCAGTGCAGAAGGGTGGGGGGGGGAATAAGGGTTGTTTTCTGTGTTACAGGAAATTTTTTTTAAATGTCATTTAACCTTGTCAGTTGGCAGTATGCCCTTGGTGACTCTGCTAAGTACCTCTTATGGATTCATTCCATTAATGGATTACTTCTTCCTACCAAGGGCAATGTTGGCCTTGGTGCAATGGGAGTGTGGGGAAGTATAAGACACAATTGCTGGCTTTCAGGAAGCTTAGCTCACAGTTGAAGACAGAGGCCTACATCTGCTAAAATGAGTGCTAGTCACAGAGAGTAATAGTATTGAATATTTGTTACGTGCCAAACACTCTTTTAATGGTTTTGCGTGTGTGAATTCATTTCATGTTATCTTCAATTCTATATGTCAGGTGCTACTAATACCTCCACCTTATGCTTGGGAAACTGAGGCATGGGGAATGGTTCCACGTTGCTCAGGGTTGTAGAGCTGGTAAGCGTGGTTGATCTGGGGTCTCCAGCTTCATGTTTCCAGGAGAACAGTGTTGAGCATGTTTCTGGGTTTTAAGTTGGTTGCTTGAGCTGGCTGCTTTTGGTTATTTGTAGGATTCCCAGGCCTTGGCAAGTCTGAGAGAGTTGTGACAGGGTAGGTTTGTTCTAAGACAGTGCTGGGAACCTCCGGAGGCACTCACCACTCTTTGCAAGGCACTGTGTAACACCAGCATGCAGGTCCTGGTAGTGGTTCCTGGTCCCTGGGGGTTACTTTTTCAGCAAGAAAACAGTAACCTAACCTCTCAAACAGTAGTCGATGTGTGCCAAAGCTATGTGGCATCTCCGGTGTGGCTAAGGAAGCTTCCTCAAGGCGGCTCTGCTGCACCCGACGCATTTTGGGCAAAAGTAGTGTTGGGCCTGGTTTTTCACAGCTTTGGACTTCATAGGGACTTAAGCCCTTTGCTTTCTAAGTTTTCCAAGTAATACAAATTTCCCTTAAGCCCATATAGAAATGAAAATGGTCTATTCTGTATTTGTCTACTAGCTTAATTTGTCTTTACATTTTTATAATTCTATTCTAACAAAATCTGATTGGGTCACTTACTTTACTTCAAATTCTTTAGCAGCACTCATTTATCATTCACAAGATAAAGGCAAACATAGTTAATTTGTGTTCAGTGATGTATTATGATGATTCAGCTTAATGAACACACCTGGTTTGTCAATGCCTCACATACAGTACATCGTTCAGCTACTACAGTCATTTGTTTATCCAACAGGGTTTTTGTTTTTTTCTTTTTGTTTTCTGAGACAGGGTATCATCACGTAGTCCAGGCTGGCCTTGAACCCATAACAGTTATTTATTCA
>NW_004524593.1:1013000-1019707 GCF_000260255.1 Octodon degus | reverse complement strand
GTCCGGCCCACGCTGCGCCTGGGCTGGGACTGGTCCCGCCGGCGCAGGGTAGCAGGAAGCTCTCCACACACTCACCGGACCTGGGCTAGGACTCAACATCTTAGTTTTGAGTGTCTCCTTTCGTTAGCCTTATCTGCATTAGTGTGCTTGATCTTCAAAACCAAGTAGACATTAGCACTTGTTTCATTTTTCAAATGTGCAGACTCAGAGATGTCGCTTATTGCAGAAATGTAAATATTAATTCTCATGTTAATCTGCACTTATGAAATAAATGCATATTTGTTACTCTCTATAATTTGTTCCAGAATATATATGAATATATATACCTTTTTTTCAGAACCTACTTTGCTTGTTAAAAAATAAGCTATGAATATATTTTACCCTGGATACTCTTTGAAAGTGTGACTTTTTAGTGGTATGGTCATATTCTACCACATGGGTGAATTGCATGCTTTTTCTATTTTAATAATCCTAGCCACTAGACCGCTAAGGAAGGGCTCTATTTCAAATAATGCAGTAGCATATTTTGTACATCTTTGAAGTTGAACACTTAAAGTTATTGCTTCCTTTTTGCTCATTCAAGTCTTTATATCCACTATGGTTTTTTTTTTCTATTGTTGTCCCCCAATCTTTGTAGGAGATGTGTAAGAAAAAGAAGGTACAGACTGTCACTAGGCATCTGTGGATGTCACGTGTTTGCATCTATGTGGGGGTGAGGCTTACCTGCGGATGTTAATTATATTCGGCCATATCCCCTGACTGTGCATAATGTCCCATTGCACTGACACAGTCTCTCTGATGATGTGCAATCCTGCTGCTCAGAGCCTGGGACTGTAGTTCAGCGGTAGAGCATGTGCTTAGCATGTGTACCCAAGATTTTATCTTTCACCACTGGAAAGGTTCCTCAACCAAACCCAAATAACATGAAGCTAGAGGGCTAGCTCAGTGGTGGAGCTCTTCCCTAAAACATGTGAGGCTCTGAGTTCCATCCCCACCACTACAAAACAACAAGAACAAAAAACCAGGAGCCCTGATATTCAAAATGCAGATGAGTTTTAGTACATTGACTTCTCCTGGGAGCTTATTGGAAGGTCAAGTTTCAGGTACTAGTTGAGACCTGCGTATATTCAGAGCCCTGGGTCTTTCAGGTCTGTAGTAAAAAGTGATAGGTCCCTGCACTATCCTTAACCCCAGTCAACATCGCTGGAAACTTCCCTATAGCTGCTATGCATTAGCCCTGTGCCAGGTACCATGCAACCACTGTCAATGGGTGTCATGTGTGGCCTGGACACTCCCATATGTTTGTTTCCATTTTTCCATTCAATGATTCCCTGATCTCTATGGAAATCTCAGAGTATTCCTCTCTTCTCCCTGCACACCTGCCACATTGACTTCTACCCTATGCTTGGGTGGCCTGTGGGAAACCAGGGAAATCCCCTGTCCTGGTTTCTGTCATCTTTGCACATGAGGAGAGCATGACTAAAATGAAAAGTGTTCTGGAAGGAGAGGTTGAAAAATTTGCTGGAAAAATGTCAGTGAAATGGTCCCCTGGGAGGTTTGCCTCCACCCTGGCCTCTAATTTGTAAAACCTTGGGCTCACAGATGAAAAGCTGGGCTTGATCTTGTCTTGAAGGCAAGTTATCTAGAACAGCTGAAAAACACTTTCCTGGGATCTTTTTTCACTGTTTCCCACTTTTCCTGTACACATGTCCTGCTCTCTGCCAGGCTTGCCTGATCTTTGATGGATGGCTTCTTTCCTTCTCCTCTCTAGGTCTTTTACATCCCTCTTGTGATCTCTCTGGGGCGACAGGGTCTTGGGAAAGTAGTTCTGCAGAAGGCGGCACACATGCATGTGGGGCATCCACAGGCATAACATCCTGAGAGAGGACCTCGCCTTGCAGCAGTCTGATTTATGGTCATGACCTAACCTGGCCCTGGTGTTTGCTCATTTTCTTCCTAAAAATAAACTTGCGCCACACAGCATGTTTTTGTAGTTACCAGAGTTGATGACACTGCATGTGACTCCTCTGTTTTGTTGAGTATAGTTTCACCTTCCTGGAAGTCGATGGGCCTTCTTGGAGAAGCAGAACTCTCACTCCTGAGTTAGTCACCCAGAAGTGTGGAGCAGATCTCCACCATGGGGATTTCCTGGAACTGAAGTTTCACTGCTGTGTAGGCTCCAAGATCAGCATGCCTGCGTGGACTTTTCCTTCCCCCTCTGCCATCTTGACTTGCTGCAAGTGAGGCTCTTTGAGAGACTTTGCTATGCATGAGGGCTTTTGGCTAGAAAAAGCTCTCAGCAAGATTTATCACAAGTGTTGCTATCCCATGCATAGGCTGCAGAATGAAGCAGTTCATGACGTGGCAGTTGGGGAAAACCAACCATCTGGCTTGCTCAACGAGGACAAAGCTGGAGCCCTTTTGGAACATTCTCCTAAGTTACATGGGTTGAAAGGATTACTGGGGAAAATTTCCTCTACAAGACTGGAGGAAATGCTTTTCTCTAGGAAAAAACTCGCAACAATTTGATATCAGTAGCAGAGTGGGTGCATCTTTCCTCGTCCCTGTAGAAAATTCACGGATGTGTGAGATACTAATCTCTTGATCAGGACATTCTCAACTTTCTTGAGTAGTAGTAGCAGTAATAGTAGTAGTTGTAATAATAATAGCAGCAATTCAACAAGGATTAGGAAGCTGCAGTGGAAAGTCACCTTGAATGCTCCCAAGACTTCCCAAAGATTTTTTTTACTCTCTTTTTATTGACTCTTTTACCTTCTAGGTCAGTGTGGGTGACATATAGATTGCAGCTGGCTACATTATCAATGGACGTTCTAAAAGGTTTGCCTTTACTATCCTGGGTGGATGACAGTTTTCTGATAATTATGATATCGGGGGAATGTGGTCATGCCACTACCTCTAGCTCTCTGGTCTCATGGTCATCCCTTTCAGTAGAAAATCACCTTAGATGCTCAAGGTGGGGAACTCCAGTCTATGAAAACCAACGACAGTAGATTCCACTATGGACATAAGAATTCTGGTAGAGAAAGAGGTGGGCTGACAGCAGTTTAGGAGCAGCTTAGAAGCAGGAAAAGGTCCTAGATGGGCCATCTCACTTCCCTTTTTAAGTTGTATTCTTTTCCAACGCAGATTCCAGGAATCAAAATGAAAGAGGAACCAGTGGTTTGAGCACAGTAGACATTTAATAAAAGATAACTCAATTCTCTTTCCTCCTTTGCATGAACAGATCTTCTGAGTGTAAAGAAAGAACTCAAGAAATGGAAAGAAGCAGAATTACCCCTATACAAGGACCACACATAAAATTTTCACCTAGACAGTTGTTTATAACTCTCTAGTTATTACAGTCATACTTTATTGGAATTTTCATGATCACTTTAGGAGGCTAGAGGCCAATTTGAGAAAAAGCCATTTTCTTTGATGAAAATTGACTCTATTAATTCTCAATTACACTAGTTAATAATAAGACAATTGGATATCAGTGATTTTTGTTGAAGATGCACATGAATATACTCCTCTATTAAGACACCTAGGTTAAGATTTTTTGAACTGAAAACAGGAATACAATGAACCAGATATGCTCCCTTAACTGATTTTCTTTTCCCTCCAAGCTCAGTTTTAATATGAAGTAAGGTGTTCAAACAAGTTTAAATTTAGTAAGCATCGATTGATAACAGAAGGTAGTTGTAAGCAAGAACTGAAAAAGTTATTCTTACAATTTTAGGCAATGTGGTCCAAATGTTTGGCTTAAACACCGCCGCCATCTTTTGAGTTACGTCATTTAATCTGATTTTTCTAACCATGAGATACTGTCGTTCAGTTTGGTGTTGAGTGAGTTCGTAAATCATCTTCATGATCTGGTCCCTCTGTTCTTCCCAAGAATGTGGCTTTGATGAATAAGCAACAGTTATAACATGTTTTCTTTTATCACATGTACATCCAAAGTTATAAAGTCTCAATGTTGCACAAGTTCAGCGTTTCACCACGTATATTCTGTTGGCTCAGAAAGTGTTGATTCTGTCAGCCTTTTCTGTGCTAGACTGAGAAGAAAGACAAGTCTCTCCCATGTGTGATTCCATAACTTTTCTTTTGCAACAAAATTCATCTTGGTTTTGCTTCTTGGGATCAGGCAAGCAGGACTGGGGTCATTCGTGAGGAATGTGGGGAGTGGTCCAGGTGTCTTGCCAGCCCAGCTTGCAGCTAAAAAGTGTGAGAAGCAGAGCTAGGACAGATGCAATCCCCACATACAACTGCTCAGACATCTTAAAGTTGAGAAGTCAGAGTAGAGACAGCATCAGCAAAGCAGCTACATTTTCCTTAGTGAAAAGGAAAGGAGACACTTAGTAGCTTGCATCTGTTTTCCCCTTCCTTCTGGAATGCTGGAAGCCAGTCCTACTGATTCTCCAGAGCCTGTGCTACATTTCTCTTCACAGCTCCATGTTCAGTGAGCTCCCACTGGTAATTTGAAATTGTCTATTGTAAGAATAGTTTATACCATGGAAATTGGCAAATGTTGCACATTTATAACTTTACTGCAAGATTTATAGCTTCCTATGAGACAAGTAGAAATAATTATTTTATTGGTAATCAAATAGAAGTTCTAAGGACAGTAAATTATAGTGTCTAAAAGTATAACTAGATGCTTAGCGAGTAATCAATTTTAATTATTTGGTAATTTATATGTCAAATTCAGCAATTTAACCCCCAATTTATATACATACCAGAGTTGGCCAGAAGTATAACAAAAGCTTTCCAATTATTTCTTTTAGGAAACAGCTTATAGGTTACAGATTAGTAAATTCTTGGTATTTACATTTAATGGTGTGTGTGTGTGTGTGTGTGTGTGTGTGTGTGCGCTCATGTGCATGTGTTATTTTGGTTTTAAGATTTATTTATTTATTTATTTTTGGCGGAACCAGGGATTGAACTCAGGCCCTTGCACTTGCCAGGGAAGCACTTATTCCACTGAGCCAGCTCCCCGGCCCCACATTAAATGTTGTGTAGCATTTGTTCACAGTTCAGCAGATGATGAAATCAAGACTATCTAATGCTTATTAAAAATGCAAACCAAGATGAAAATATGAACTTAGGGAACTTAGTGTTGATCTGAGTAGCTATAACTTCTTCTGTGAAAATTCACCTGCTACAAAAATGTTTAAAGCAGCATTTCTTAAGCTTCTTTTAGAGACAAGCTGTAGCCAACAACAAGAAAACAAAAACCCAAACTGGAGCATCCTTACTGCTTCAGAGCTGGCCAAAGCCAATTCTTCAAAGTATAATTGTTAGAATTATTGGGTTGAGTAGGAGCTGTTTTTGCTAAAAAATAAATTTTATTTTTAAATCATAAGTTATCAATTTATATTAGAGATAAGAGAAGATATCCTATCATTTATAAAAATGTAGCTACCTTTAAAACATTTGTCTACATTCAAAATGGGCAGCCTCAAGGGCTTATCAGTTCTTAGCACCGACAAGTACTGTGACCTGGATTATATAGGAGGTCAAGTACTTTGTACCAGATAGGGAGAATGAGTCTTGATGTTAATCCTTGCAACTGATCCTAAGAGTAGCAGATTTCTCCACTATTCATTCATCAATTCAAGAAATATTTTATGAAACATCTCTGTCTAAATGTACTGTCTTTGTGTAACTCACCAGTAAGAACAGTTACTGACGTTCTGTATATTGAAAGAGGCACTTAGGAAGAGAAAATGAGTTAATCAAAAACCGATTGTTGGGAACCTTTGAGGTCTCCAAACTGTCTCAGCTTTCCTTTGTGCTGTGCTCCTTCCATGCCTGACCTTAGCACTCTTTCCTGATGCTGGTTCATCAATAATCTGGCTACCCAAACATGGCCTCCATTGTTTATGGAAGTGAATGTCATAGTCCTGTGCTTGATCTGAGCAAGGTAGTGAGGCCGTAAAAACAGGGTCCTTCATCCATGTGGAATTCAGCTTGTGTACTAGGTAGGTCAGGATCTAAAAGTGTACAGCAGCCGTTATCATAACTGACTCACTGGGTTTGGAGACTAGACCATGGGCGATGCCATTTTACTTTCTGTACAAAACAGCTCCATTCTGAGGATGATAATTGCTCTCCTTGCCCAGGAGGAGGCACTAGAGAGAATCGTGGAATAATGGGTGGAAGCTGCAGTCTTCTCTGAGAGATTCCTCGATGTACCAAGGCCTTATTTTCCCACCATCTTAATGTTCAACAGAGAAAGAGGCCTGATAGGCGTAGGAGATTGCTGTCACTTGTAAAATGTATGCTGCTCACCTTTATAGCTTCTGAGGAAATAAAAAGAAGCAACAATTAGTGAGGGAGGGCAGGGACCCAAAGTCAGCAGGAATGAAAAACAATCTCAATGAACTACTCAAGGGTGGATGTAACTTACACTGAATGTCTGCATAAACATCCATTGTAGTGATTTAAAAATACTACAGTGAGTTGGGCACCACAGGGCATGTTTGTAACCCCAGCACTCTGGGAGGTTAATGTAGGAGGATGTAAGTTTAAACCCACTCTGGGGAATATGGTGATTTAGAAAGACCCTATATTAAAGTTAAAAAAAATACAAAGAAAGCTGGACATGTAGCTCAGTGAGAAGGCCCTGAGTTCAACTCCCAGTACTGGAGAGAATAAAAGCAAATAGAATAAGCAAAACTGGATGGAATCTCAAATTATATATATAT
>NW_004524593.1:1009424-1012900 GCF_000260255.1 Octodon degus | reverse complement strand
TTTTATTTATTTATTTTTTGGTGGAACCAGGGATTGAACTCAGGCCCTTGTGCTTTCCAGGGAAGCACTTATTCCACTGAGCCATCTCCCTGGCCCCACTCAAATTAGATTTTTTTGGGGGGATATAAGTTGCTAAGCGGTTAGTATGGGAGCATAAACAGGGATCCCAGCTGAGGAATCTGTGTCACGTGTTTCCTACTAAAAACTCATTTACACAGGCTTTCTTCTCCTTTCTCCATTTCTCTTTGCACCTGGTGCTTCTCGCTGGATTCTTCTTTCTTTCCCAGGTGTGTTTGATAACTGCTCCCACACAGTCAATGACAAGGGCTGGGCCCTGGGCATCCGCTCGGGGAAGGACAAGGGAAGGCAAGATGCCCGCTTCTTTTTCTCCCTCCGCACCGACCGCATGAAGAAAGCCACCACTGTGACTGGCCACAGTCGCTACCAACCAGGCATGTGGACCCATGTGGCAGCCACTTATGATGGACAGCGCATGGCCCTGTATGTGGATGGCACCCAGGTGGCTAGTAGTCTGGGCCAGTCTGGCCCCCTGCACAGCCCTTTCATGGCATCTTGCCGCGCCTTGCTCTTGGGTGGGGATAGCTCTGAGAATGGGCACTGTTTTCGTGGACACCTGGGAACACTGGTCTTCTGGTCCACTGCCCTCTCACAAAGCCACCTCCAGCACAGTCCCAAGAATGCAAGCAGGGCAGAGGGGTTGGCCACCTTGGTCCTGACGGCCAGTTTTGATCCTTTGAAGGAACAGTGGACACTTTTCAGGGATGAGCAATATCCCCGGCTTGAGGTTCTCCAGGGCTCTGGGCCAAAGCCTGAGATTGTGTCACCGCTGCAGCCCCCACTTTGTGGGCAGACAGTTTGTGACAATGTGGAGCTGATCTCTCATTACAATGGGCACTGGCCCCTGCGGGAAGAGAAGGTGATACAGTACCAGGTGGTGAACGTCTGTGACGACGAGGGCTTGCATCCCACGGTGAGCGAGGCACAGGTCTGGCAGCAGCACGAGGCACTGAACCAGGCCTTCAGCCGCTACAACATCAGCTGGCAGCTGAGTGTCCACCGGGTCCTCAACTCCACCCTGCGCCACCGGGCTGTTCTTGTAAACTGTGAGCCCAGCAAGATTGGAAATGACCACTGCGACCCCGAGTGTGAGCACCCACTCACGGGCTACGACGGGGGCGATTGCCGCCTGCAGGGCCGCTGCTACGCCTGGAACCTCGGGGATGGGATCTGTCATGCTGCGTGCAACAACATGCTGAATGACTTTGACGAGGGGGACTGCTGTGATCCCGAGGTGACGGATGTGCGCAAGACCTGCTTTGATCCGGACTCGCCCAAGAGGTAAGAGATTGCAGATTATGATGTCTTCCTGGGAGGTACGTTTCTAACATTGTTGTATCCTTTTTGGCTCCTGAAGGGGAAAAGTGGATTCACAGTTTCACCACAAAACATGCTTTCAGATCTCATTAGACCTTATCAGGCTTTTATGAAGTCTTAGGTGTAGTGTTAGGTAATTAAGGATGCCAGATCACCAAGAGAGAGACAGTGAGAGCAAGCCACACTGTGTGGAGTAAACCACTATATGTAGTACGTGAGGCACCTGAATTCCTCACCTGGTTTGGAGACTGCGCTGTAGGCTGGTGCCTGACTTGATCTCCAGGTACCTTAGATACACCATGGCAGAAGTATGCAGTGAGGCAAACTGCTCACCTGGGGAGCTAGAAAACCAGAGAGTAAGAAGAGACTAAAGTGCCATAATCCCATAGGAGGTCACATCCCCGATGACCTTAGGACATCGTGTTCCACTTCTTAAAGGTTCTAATGCTTCCCAATTGCACCATGCTGAAGATCCAACCTTTAATACATGTCCCTTTGCGGGGGGCACATGTTTAAACCATAGCAGCATCTCTTGGGGTACCCAGGCATCACTCTTCCAGTGGTCCTTCATCCATCTAACCTCTTACTGGTTTGCCCTTGTTGGAGTGTTTAGGACTTGTTCCCCTCACTGCCTCGGAGGTACCATAGAACTTTGGCTTTTCTACCTCTAGACCCAGAAGTGTTATAAATCTAGAATCATAGGCACTTCATCTCCCCTCTGTACAATACTCATTCTATGGAATTATAGGAAGTAGGTTCACTGCTGGTTTTTTTTTTTTTTTTGGTGGTGCTGGCGATTGAAGGTAAGGCCATGTGCATGCTAAGAACTTGCTTTCCCACTAACCTACACTCTAGCCCCAAATATGAGTATCTTCCATGTGTTAAAATTTAAATCAGAGTAATAAATGCTCAGGGTTGAAAATACCAGAATGTAACAAAATAGTTAAGAAAGCACAATAATTTTCTGCCTATTTTCCCCCAATTCTTCTTCCTTCTCTATCCTTGCTACCTATAAGTAACTACCTTTAATTTTTGTTTACCTAGCTTTTCTTGTAATTTTCTCTCTATCTCCAAGTATATGTTGCTTGAGTCATCATTTTTTAAATATTGCCCATTGATTTGCTCTTATAATAGACATGAAGCTAAGAGTCATACATTTAACAGCCCCTTTCCAACCTTCCGACACTTATTTTTATTTTTATTTATTCTTAGTTATAGTTGTTCCTTGGAATCCCATAAAACTGGTTCTGGCATCCCTCAAGATATCAGAATCTAAAAAAAAAAACAAAAAAACAAACAAAAAGAAGATACCAGAATCTGCAGGTTCTCAAGTTCTTTATGTAAAAGACATGAGACTTGGAAATAATCTGCACACATTTTTCTATATGCTTAAAGTCATCTCTAGGTTCCTTATAAAACCAAAGGCAGTGTAAATGTATTATATTATAGGAATAATGACAAAGATAAATCTTGTACGCATTCAATACAGATGCATTTTTTAGTTTTTGATCCAACACTGTTTAAATCCACAGATGCGGAACATATGAATGGGAAGGACACCCATATGCATACTTATAACATAATGACTATGAAAAACTACTTGTTTCGCAATAAAACATTATTTTATCGTGAATTTCCTTTCCTGCCTCTTTCCATTTCCAACCCTCTCACATGCGTGTGTAGATTCTCTTGGCCTTCTTTTGTTCCTATCTTCTTTCCTTCTCTTCTTTTGTTTTTGGATACCTTAACATAGACTGTATGTTTAGGGTTTTCCTCCCTTACGTACCTCTGCTTTAGTTCATTCTAGTCTCCTCGTCCAACATTCAGTAGTTACATTCATGTCTGTTATACAGGTATCAGCCTGGAACTCACTGTGTTTTTTGGGTTGGAGTCACTGTGTCCTGAACTACACATCTTATTTTACTGGAAAACATCCTTCAGTAACTTTCCAAGGAAAGATGCATTAGGCAGTACTTTTCTATAAATGTCTTCTCAGAATATTTTTATTTTACCTTTACACCAAACTGGTAATTTTTCTTTGTCTAAAATTTTGAGGGCTGGGGATAAGCTCCATGGAACAG
>NW_004524593.1:998447-1009169 GCF_000260255.1 Octodon degus | reverse complement strand
TAAGATTGTTATTTTAGGGATTTTGTGATAATTTTTCTTAGGACTAATATTTTTAGTGGTTTATTATTTTAGTATGGATCCTTTCAATTTGAGTATTCATGGCTCTTATCTCTGGGAAATTTTAAGTTATTATGTTTCCATTTCTTCATTCACTTTCTCTGTTCTCCTTTTCTCTGTCTGAGACACCTAGAAACGTATTTTCTGAATTGATCCCCAGGCTTTTTCTTTATGTTCTATCTTTTCTATTATTTTGTTCTATCTTTTGAGATTTCCCTAATTATACTTTACACTTATTTCTTTATTTAGTTATTGATATATTCTAAGATTTTTTATTGTTTGATTTTTTTATGATTTTTTATCTTAAGGATGTGATATAGTTTAATAAATACAAGATTTAGAAAATTTGCATGATGATGGATTTCCTTAAATGCCTACAGCTTATTTACAACAAAAACATACTTTAAAATTTTGATTTATAAGGATCCAAAAGAGAATAATTTTTTCTGAATTTCCTCTTCTGAAAAAAGTTTGAGGGTAGAAATACAGTAGAGGGAAGAGGTTTTCTGTCTGTTTCACATTTATTTCATGCATAGTTTTTTTGCCATCTCATATCTTCTATCTTATATCATTTGTGGTTCAATTTTATAGTTAAAATATATTTTTATCACTGTAATTTACAGTAATAATATTAAAAACTGTTATTTACAAGTCAGATATGGTAAGCTAAGCAGAGGGACAAATAGAATAACATAAAGGATAGGTGCTAAAAATAACTTTGTGGAGGAATTTAAGAATTTGATCCATATTTTTGGCATTTAAATCCAGACTGCAGCATGAAGAGCAGAACTCAGGTTGTACTTTTCTGTATGATGGCTTGAATTTTTGCAAAGAACTTTGGACTCATGAAGATGCAGACCTGTGAGTGCCTATGTGGTTCTGTGACTTGGAGTTAGTGGCTGTCCGTTAACTAAACTGCCCATCTATAGCATCCTTATTATTACAATTAAACCACAAAGCCCAAACTCACAATTTCATTAGGCTGTGACTCTAAATGGTTCCAACTCCAACAAATGCTTTGCCAGACATTTATGGAGAAATAGAGTCTGCCAGGCAACAAAGTCCTCCCACAGAGAAGCTCACTGTTCAGTAGTGGGCAATGGCAAGTGGGGAAGAGACCAAGAGGCAGATTACTAGCATCATAAATGTTACTGATCTGTGAATAATTCTGCTCAACTTCCAAACCCTACTCAACCTCTCCACCACATCCAGAAAGAAACCAAAAATCTAGCCCAAGGAGTTCCTCTCCAAAAGGCTCTGAGAGAAAGAGAGGGCTTGAGGAATCCAGAATCAAACATCTGCAACCCAGATGCGCCTATCAAAGGGAGGGTATTTATCAGGCTTCGGACTGGTCAGAGGAGATATGAGTTATAGATACATTACACAGCCAGTTGAATAGAATTACCAAGATAGAAGAACTTGGCTTGTGTTTAGGGAAAGCTACATAAGCCAGATGTCTATTTCTACATACTAGCTTCCCTGAGAAAGAGTCCTCAAGGGTTAAGAAAAAAATGGGTGGGGGTGAGCATCCACATCAGGGAAATTGCAAACGTCACTGGCCATTCCCTATAGTACATTCTAGTGAGTCAAGCCAAGGGAATCTCTGTGCCCTAACATGAACTTGTCTTGCCTGACCTTTAAGTCCTTATCATCATTCAGACATTGATTCAGTCATTTTTCTTTTTAAAGTTATGCCACAGTGATAGAATCCTTTGCTTCTGTACCTACTTTCCATCCTTTGCTTTTTCTGCTTTTCTCCAGAGCTGAACTAAGTATTCAAACAAATTTGGAACTGTGTGGTTGTCTCTATTTTGGTTTCTGTACTTCAAATTTCATAATATTGTTGACGAGGAGTAAAATCACTAGATAAAAATAATTGGCTGAGCACAGCTTAACCAAGTCATCATTTATCTAGCATCACCCATAAAGCAGATAGGAGGATACTGTTTTGTCTGTTTTCTGAAGCTTGTGTTGGCCAACATCTCCATGTATTGATGACCCCATGTCTAGTCTTTGCCCTATTCCCTCAACTTTCTCAGGGGAAAAGGCCTGCTATATATAGAATGCTGGGACATGGTCTACTTCTCTCTACAGAGGTCTGCGTGAACATGGGCTGGGAGGTATCTTGTGGGACCAACACACAGTAGGATCTGTGACTGTATCCTGGAAGGAGAGCATCATGGGACAGGAGTGCAGATGCACGTGACATCACAGAGAAGTGGAGAACCTGGTGCTACACTGAGCTGGATGCTGGGGATCAGCTGTGTTCCGTTCACCCACACTCTGGCTGTTGAGCCAAAGGGAAGGTGGGGCAGGGCTGCAGCCGTGGTGACTCTGTTAAACATGAGCCAGGCTTCATTATAGGTTTCTTTTGAAGTAAAGATTCAAAGCTCCCTGAAGCCAAAAGAAACATGCATGGAGGAAAATAAGTGTAAGGGATAGAAGAGGGCAGGAAGACAAGCAAGGGAGGAGAAACTTTGAACAGGAACAGCAAGAAAAATCCCTCCAGTTCAGCATGCTCAGTGTACAACCTCTAAGGAGACAAGTCTCACTTTCTCCTACGCATGTCATCTGGCAAGGAGCAGGAGGGAAGAAATAAGAGAAGATGTCAAGATAGGCTGGGAAAGTTTCCCTAATAATAGAAATGTCTGCTGTTTATTTTCCTTCTGGCCAATTTCTCCCTAGCTCCAATAGACACTGTCTTAAAAGTAAATGAAATCCGCAGGTGTTTTGTTTATCTGGGGCTGAGTACATTTTCCTCTTCAGGTGAATGTGGAGAGGCTGTTTCTCTCTTTTTTGTGGCTAGTTCCTGGCCAAATACAGACTTGTGAGTAAGCCATGTGATCTGTCAGGATTTCAAATATTCTCTCTCAAAAATTTTTTTAGGAGAGACCCTAGATTCTAGCTATGCTCCATTGTTTATGGAAGTTGGGCACTGTCCAAGGAGCTGGGGTGTTAGTCTTGGTATCCTGACCAGCTGCTCTCTGGCTCAGTTATCAGTTATTCCCCTTCTTGGAATTTAAACCTAAGAATCTGAAAAAGAGCTTCATGCTTACAAATGTTTTCATTCCTTTTATCGAGGAATCTTATTTTCAAGTTACTTTAGCCAATGGAGAGTTGAAAGATCTGACTTCTAGGTCTTCCCTTCATGTGGGCCCTCATTCCCTTGATGCTAGAGATGTAGATTTGGCAGTAACTGGAGTGTAGAGTTCTTTGGGCTTCTAAGGTCTTTCTGAGGATGTGTTTCATCAGAATGCTGGCTTCTATAGGAAGCTGCTGATGTTCTACTCCAAGGTTTCTTTCATACCTCTTCAGGAGCTGTCTGATGGCTCTGAATTTCATTTCCCAGCTCCACACTTTGTTAACCAACTCTGACCTATGCTCTAAGTCTCAGTAAAGATGCCACTTCATTTGTCTTAAAGCATGCATCTGTTTATCTCATTTGTGTCTCTTCTCATGTACCTGGTACAGCTGCCCTGCTCTGGCCCTACTGTCTCTCTCCTGAGTTACTGCAACAATCTCCAAACTACTCTTGCATGGTTGCTCCTGCATTCCTCCTCCTAGACTGATTTTTAACACAAGCATATCTCAGATCAAGTCATCTTCTGCTACAGATTCTTTCTCAGCACTACAGCTCCCTCAGAGTCAAAGCCAAAGGGCATTGCTTCCTTGCTGTGTAGGGCTGGCTTGACTTAGTACCAGCCACTTCTGTGGCTTCACCTCTTTTCAGGCTCAGTGGCCTTGCTACATTCAAATCACACTAGCCTTGTCACTGAACCTGACTTCCCAGCCATCCCCCCGCTCCACAGTCTTCCTGGTGGCTTTTCAGTCCACTGGAATCCTCTTACTTCAGATTCCTACATGACTAACATTCTCACTGATAAGTCAGGACCCTCAACCTCACTCCAAAGCTCACTTCCTTCTGGCCTCAAGCCAGAGCCAAACCACAAAGAACCAACTTTGTACCTTGGACCTGAACTGGGGCAAGACCACAGAAACTCTCCTTCCTGGAACACTGAAAGGCCCCCATGGACCAGTTAGCCCTACCCAGACTGGCTCTCCCTCAGCTGTATCAGCAATCACACTCTTCTAAAAACCCTGTAAAATCCCCCCTCCCCTATTGTTTGGGCTGCCTCAGTCCACTGGACAGCCCACCTGCTTGCTTCTACCTCCAATAAATCTTCTCATGTCAGAGTGCCTGGCTTGGTGATTACACATGGGTCTAGGCTTTAATACTCACTTCCTTTTGGCCAATTTTTAAAAGCTACTTTGTAGATGAGGTGTTCTCTGGTGACTGACCCTTTCTAGACTTTTACACACTCCTTTTATTATGGTTTCCTTCTTGACTTACTTCTTAGAATTTATCACTAGCATGTTATTTTGCTTGTCCTCCTTAAAGTCAATCCTTTACCAAAATTCAATTTCTACTAAGGAAGGAGGATTTGTGTAAAACTATTGTACCCCAAAACCTAGAATAGAAAAAAGAACACACCAAATCAGTCAATAAATATTGTTGAGTAAAAAGTTTTTCTTTCTGCAATACAGTGTTTGATGAAACTGCTGCCAGTTAATCTGGTCCACTATGTTTTTGTAAAATAAAATATTATTGGAACACAACACACCAACTTGTTTGAGTATTGTTGATAGCCACAAAAACAGTGTGTCCTATAAGGCCTGAAATATTTATTTTCTGGCTCTTTACAAAAAATTTTACTAACCCCTTTCCTAGTACATATTTACCATGCTATACTGTAATTACCCATTATTGCTCGTTTCTTTTACAAGCCTTTAAATATTTTGTTTATAGGCCTGGAACATAGCAAGTGTTCATTTAATATGGCAAAAATGAACCAAAATCTCATCTCTCCTTAGGCCACAGGCCTTGGTGTTGCCAGTCATCTGTCTCCTATAGAATTCTGATGCCAACTATATCCTAGGATTCCATGATTCAGAATTCAAAAGCACTTCATTCATATAAATAAAAATACACTTTACATTAATTACTTATTCAATGTTTATACTAGCTTTAAGAATAAATATTTAAATTCTATACATTTTATATGTAAGAAAACTGAAATTTTGACAGTTAAATCGCTATCACTATAGAGTGCCAGAACAGGGATTAAACTCTGACTTCAAAGATTGTACTATATCCTGTATGTCAGGTATAAGTTTCAGACTACTGGCAAAAAGATTTATCTAAAAGGAAAAAAATGAGTATTGTTGCTTTTAATCATGTGATGATTGTTTCAGAGAGTATATATTTCTTTGGCTGTTTTGGGGAGAGATAAAGAGACTAGAAGGGAGAGAATGATGGGCCTAGGGTTTAGGAGGACTTTAAGAAGTGAACTCCAGTCTTAATAGCTGGCTGTGACTCATCCACATGGCTGCACTGACAAAGGTTCTACAATCTGAGGTACAGGATCTCAGGATAAATCCTGAGGGCATTTCACTGACCTTCTCAGACCAAAAAGCTACAACTCTTGTTGCACAGGTCCTGCTTTACCTTGGTCTTAACCATCCAGTAGAAAAGTATGAAGATGAAATATAGGAAGTAAAGCCATGTTGTTATGTTGAGCTGTGGGGGACTCAGGTCAATAATTTCTGACATTGCCAGTTAAACAGAAGACTCAATGCTATTATGGGCTACTGGACTCTTTTAGAATATTTTGCTGAGTTTACATACCTATAATATTCAATAATGGAACTTAGAAAAAATGGGGTATACCGATGAATGTCCATTTTGTATCTGTGTATTCAAAGTGGTTAGGATAGATATATAGTTGCATTCTCTTAATGAATAGAGGGATTTGTTCTAATGGTGTTTGTAAATAGGATCTCAAGTCCACATCTTGTACAGCAATTAACCACTAAGAAGAATATATGCCGTGTATTATTTGTTGAAACTGTACTTTCGATTTGATTTGAAACTGTCTCATTGCTATCTGTTTATCAATAAAATTTTGAAAAAAAAAAGAACTATATTGAAAAAAAAAAGAAGTGAACTCCAGGGACAGTGAGATAGCACAGTGGACTAACTGCCTGCCTAGACAAGCACAGGGACCAGGGTTCCATCCTGGGTGGTGCATACTTCACCCTCCACTGCCTGCCACCTAAACAGGATGTGGTGGCATACCCCAGTAATCCCAGTGCTGTGGAAGCTGAAAACAGGACGATCAATTTCAAGTCTGAGCTGTGTAGTGAGACCCTGGACCAAAAACATGAATTTAAAAAAAAGTGAACTCCTCAAGATATGAAATAGTGGCATGTGGAAGAAAGAGTTTACTAGGCAAGAGCCAAGACACAAGCAATATGCATTTTGTCATGTACAAAAATATTCAGGCCAATTAAGAGTAGCAACTTGGGGAAGGGAGATTTTCTAGACAAGACTGAGAAAGAGACAAATTGGAAAATTTTATCAGGACAATGGTCATTAGATGTTTGGCTAAGGAATTGGAATAGTCAAAGTTTGGGAGCCATAGAAGATCCATCTAGGTTCTAATATATGTGTGTCTAAATGTATCTGTTTTAGTAGCTACCATCACTTTTGAGTCTTACATTTTCTTTCTCAGTTTAGTTTTTCTATGCTTGAAAAATACTTTCTGAAATTTCATTTATTAAAATTTGTTGGTTATATACTTCCTCAGTTTTCATTTATACAAAAACATCTGTACTGAACAAAATTTCTTAAAATATACCTTTATTAAATAAACAATTTTAGATTAGCGGTTTTTTCCTACCAAGACATTATAATGCTTTCTGGTTCTGTAACTGCTGTTGAGAATCAGCTACCCAATTGTCACCTGTTTGTACTTCATCTGTCTTTTTTCTTTGGCTGTTTTGGGGACCTTTTTGTCTTCGACATTCTGCTGTTGTCCTATAGTACATTTGTTGTGATTTTTCTTTCTTTTTTTATTTGAGATTTATTGTCATTACTGAACGAGGCACTCAGGCTGTCATCACTTCTGGGACGTTATGAATCACGTGTTGTTACGGCTTGTGTTTAGATGGCCTCTCAAAGCCTCATGAAGTCATAAGCAGGGCTTTTTCAGAGGTGGATGGATCTAGAGGACGTGATGCTGGATTGATTCATAGTGCAGTGCTAGCATCAGGGCCTGAGGGTTAAGGATGTGAGTGCTTCCCACTCTAAGTAGCCTCGATAAGATATAAGGGATGGAAAGAGATATGGTTATCCCTGATTGCTATTGCGACCTTCTGCCCACCATGAACATTTTTTTCCCTCTGAAATGCCTATCTACCATGCTACTCTGCTTTGGGATCAGCCAAAAAGGGACTGAAACCTCTGTAAATTGAGCTAAATAAGCCTTTTCCCCTTTAACATTGGGTGTTGGGTATTGTCTCAGCAATGAGAGAAAAGTAGCTAAGCCATGTGTTCAAATATATTGTCTTTCTGATTATTTTTATTATCCCTTAGATTTCTAATTAAGTATCTGTTATTCCTTTCTCCTACTTTCCACATCTCTTAATGACTTTCTGTTTTTCAGAATCTGTGCCTGTGTTCCATATAAGTAAGTATTTGGGGGATTATCACAGTCTATTGTTTCTCTAGGTTTAGCTAACTTGTTCACATAACTTACTAATAAATTTTTAATTTTTATTAAAATTTAAGGATGACATTTAGTTCTTTTTAAATCTACCTAGCCATCTTCATTGATTCCTGTTATTAATCCATACTTTGGATATATTTTTATTTGAAAACATTGATGTGATAGATACAAGAATTTACATAGGTGATAAAGTTGTGTGAACTAAGTACACACACAAATGAGTCTGAGTAAATCTTGGGAAATCCAAATAAGATTGATGGATTGTGTCAACATCGATATAGTGGTTGTGATATTGTGCTGTAATTTTTTAAGGTGTCATTATTGAGGGAATTGGAGCAAAGTATATACAGGATTATTCTGTGATATTTCTTACAAATATATGTGAATCTGTAATTTATAAAAGACAAGGAATATTTCTTGTATAACATACATCAATTAGTATGATTTATATATTTTCTATTTCTTTTAGCTCTTTTTAAGGTTGTCTTCTTTCTTTTTTTATTAAATTAAATTAATTAATTTATTTGACACAGGATTTTGCTACACAGTTTGGACTTATAGTGATCCTCCTGCCTCAGTCTGCCCAGCACTGGAATTACAGGTGTGCACCACCACGCCTGGTTTCAGGGCTGGCCTCGCAAGTGGTACCAGGGATCGAACTCAGGTCCTTGCTCTTGCCAGGCAGGTGCTTAGACTACTGAGCTATCTCCCCAGCCCTGTCTTCATTCTTATGTATGGATTATACTTTTTTATGTTTAATTTTTTCAGGATTGAATTGAAAATATTCTTGTTTACTTTTGCCAGTGGTTTATGGCCCACACACCAACAAACCACTTTAAAATATATTATTAGCTTGAGATTTTATTGTTTAGAATAGGGTGTTGGTGTTTGAATGCCAGTCATATTCACACTTCCTGGGGGAGATTTTACCCATTTGTATTGTGTCAAAGTTAAGGAGTGCAAGGGTTTTTTCTTGTGTCATCTTTAATAAGGTAGAATTTTTTATTTTTAATATTTGTATATTCTGTTTGTTAGTGGTCTAGCTCTTCCTTTATTTAGGGGTCATTTACCTTAGATAAATTCCAACTTCTTATTTTCTAACAAGTGTTCACCAGGCCATGAAATGGAAGGGCACTAGGAATGGCTAATCCCACAGGCAACCCGGTGGTACCAGACAGTGTCATTTTTCTCCATTACTATGTTTACTTTGTATGTGGATGCTATAAAAATATATCCCTTAATGTCATTCCATCTTTGCAATGCATTTAAAAGTTGAAGGGAATTAGTTATTTCTATTGGAAATATGATCATGGCTTATAAACTTTCTTTTCAAGTAAAATTGTTTTTATTGGTACATTTTAGGTATACATGATGATCCCATTCATCATAATGAATCGTCACCTATACATGATATAACATGATTCTTTTTCATTTACCATTCCCCCACTCTTCCTTCTACTCCTCTGCTTTCCCTTATTTACAAAAGCATTGCTTCCATTTTTCCTTCTTTTTTATTTCTTTTTCCTTTTCCTTTCCTTCCTTTCTCCTTCCACCTTGTTTTACTTCCCATTTGAACATTTTCTTCCAATTGCACAAAGTCTATTATACATTTTAGTCCTTATTTATACTATGTTTCTCACACTAGAGAAAAAGTGAAGTATTTACACATATGTGTCATATTTATTTTACCTTAAGCGTATCCTTCTTTATGGCACAGTAATACTCTATTGTATAAAAACACCCACATCTTTATCCATTCACCTGTTGATGGATATTTGAGCTGCTTCCATGATTTGTCTATTACCAACTGTGTTACTATAACATAGGGTGCACGTATTATCAATGTGGTATGATGCTTTAAATTCTTTTTGGAAGATACTGAGAAGGAGCAAATGGGACCTCTAGCTCAAATAATTTGAGGACTCTCTACACTGACTTCCACAGTGGTGGTTCCAGCCTACTCTTCCACCAACAGTGGAGAAAGGTTCCTTTTTCTTTCTAGCCCAAGCATCATTTGTTACTGGCTGATTTCTTGATGACATACATTCTGTCTGGAATATCTGAGTGTTTTGATTTGCATCAAATTAAATGAATGACTGACTATGTTGAACACTTTTTCATGTATTAAATTGACTCTTCTGTTTGTTTATCTGAGAAGTGCCTGTTCGTCTGAGATGCCCGTTTTGGGACTGGGTCTTCACATTTGAGGGCTCTGTTTTTTGGGTTCTTTTTATATATTTAGATAGTAATCTTCTGTCTGAGGAACAGCTGGCATTTATTTATTTATTTATTTATTTATTTATTTATTTATATATGGAAGGTTGTTTCTTCACTCTATTGGTGATTTCTCTTGCTTAAGAAATTTTATTAATAGGATGAGATCCCAGTTGTTCATTCTTTGTGATACTTTCTGTCCAATCAGGGTTTTGTTCGTACACTATTCACCTACACCAATGTCTTGTTTATACTAAGAGTTACACATATTGTCTTCAAGCAGATATATTGTTTTTGTTTTAATATTTAGATCATTAACCCATTTAGATTTTAGTTTAGTTCAGGGTTAGAAATATGGGTTTAGTTTTAACCTTCAGTATGTGGAAAGCAAGATTTTTCTAGCATCATTTGTTAAAAACACTATCTTTTATCCAGTGAAGGTGCTATAGAATTTTGTCAAAGATAACGTGGTTAAATATGTCTGGAGTTGTTTCTACATCTTCTAGTCTGTTTCATTGGTCTTCAGGTCTGTTTTTTCCCAGTGTTGTTCGTTTTTATTGTGGTATCTCTGCAGTATAATTTCAAGCCAGGAATCGTGATGTCCTCTTGCCTTGTATTTGTTGACCAGAATTGCATTTTCTATTCCAAGTCTCTTCTGATTCTAAATGAATTTTTGGTTTGTTTTCTGTAATTCTGAGAGATTTTGCTGCTGGAACTTTGACTGGGATCTCATTAAAGCTGTGAAACAAGTTTATTTTTTCAAAATTTTATTGATAAACAGATAGCAATGAGACAGTTTCAAATCAAATTGGAAGTACAGTTTCAACAAATAATACTCTGCATATATTCTTAGTGGTTAATTGCTGTACAAGATGCGGACTTG
>NW_004524593.1:981509-991142 GCF_000260255.1 Octodon degus | reverse complement strand
CTGGTCCCACCGGCGCAGGGTAGCAGGAAGCTCTCCGCACACTTACCGGACCTGGGCTAGGACTGGGTCTCACAAGGGATATCTTTCCATTTTCTGATATTCTCTTTAATGTCGTTTTTCAGTATACTGTAATTTTCAATATGTAGTTTTTACTTGCATCATTAGATTTATTCCTAAATTTTTCATTTTTTATGCTATTTCGGAAAGTGTTTCTCTAATACTCTCTCAGTGAATTTGTTATTTAAGTACAGGAAGGGCATTGATTTTTGAATGATGACTTTGTAATTAAATCTAGAATCTTTTCCTACAGGTTTTGGGGTCTTTTGTGTAGAGTTCATATCATTTGTGACTAATGATAATTTCACTTCTCCATTTCCTATACTTGTTCTGTTTATTTTTTTTTTTTCTCTTGTCTAACTGCTCTGGCTAATGTTTCTGGAACTATATTAAATAAGAGTTGTGACAGTGGATATCCTTCTCTTTTTCCTGTTTTAGAGTATAAAAAAATCAGGTTTTTATCCATTTAGGGTGATGCTGGCTACTAGTTTGTCATAGATGGATTTTATCAGATTAAGATAAAGACCATTTTCTGTTTCCTGTAGGATTATCAGGAATGTGTGTTGAACTTTGTCTAATGCTTTTTCCTGCACCTATTGAGAAGATCACAAGTTTTTTTGTCTTTGGATCTGTTAATATGGTGTATTACATTTATTTATTTACATATGTTGAACTATCCTTGCATCCTTAGGATGAATTTTACTTGATCACGGTGTATAAAATTTTTGTAATTATTTGCTCCATTTTGTTTTCCAGTACCTTATTGAGGATCTTTTCACCAATGTTCATGAAGGAAATTGGTCTATAGTTCTTTTTTTAGTTGGGTCTTTGTCTCATTTTTGGTATCAGGGTAATACTTACTTCCAGTAATGAATTAGGGAGCATTGCTTCCCTTTCAATTTCATTAAAAATTTTGAGGAGTAGCAGTATTAAATCTTCTCTAAATTTCTTGTAGAATTCAGCAGTGCATCCATCAGAGCCTGGGATTTTATTTGCTATTTATTACATCTTCAATTTTGTTGACTGATACTAGTTTATTTAGATTTTTTATACATTCTTGATTCAGCTTTCATAGTGCATATGTATCTAGGAACTTCTCCATTTTTCCTGAATTTTCCATCTTAGTAAAATTCAAATTCACAAAGTACATATAAATAATTTTTGAATTTCTGCAGGATCCATTGTAATTTCACCCTTTTCATTCCTAATTGAATGAATTTGAGTCTTTTATTTTCTTTTCTGATAAGGTTGGCTAAAGGGTTTTTCAATTTTATGTAACCTTTCAAAGAACCAACTCTTTGATTTATTGATTCTTTAATTGTTTTCTTAGTCTCAATTGCATGAATTTATGCTTTGATCTTTGTAATATCCTTCTTCATACAAGCATTGGGCTTGACTTGTTTTTCTTTTTCTAGAAGCTTGAAATTCAACATTAAGCTATTTATTTGAGCTCTCTCTGTTTTTCTGATATGAGAATTTACTGTTATAAATTTTCCTCTTTGGATAGCTTTCATTCTCTCTCATAAGTTCTGGCGTATTGTACTGCTATTATTGCTTAACTGTAGAAACTGTCTAATTTCTTCTTTAATTTCATTTGTGACCCATTAGTTGATTGGCAGGGTGTTATTTAATTTACATGTGTTTATGAAGTTCTTGTGGCTTCTTTTGCTTTTGATCAGTTCCTTTGCATTTACTTAAGCATGTTCTATGAGTAGTACAGGGGGTATTTTGAAGGATGTCCTGTGTGCAGCTGAAAAGAATATATAACAGCCTCTAGACATCTACTAAGTCCATTTGTCCAAAAGGCTTTTTAGACCTAATATTTTATTGTTAGTTGTTTAGCTAATTGACCTGTCTGTTACAGAGGGGTATTGAGGTTTCCCATTACAATGATATTACGCTATGTGATTTTACATGTTTGTTAAGTAGTATTTGTTTTATATAGTTGGGTGCACTGACATATCTTCTTTATTTTGGATTATTCTCGTTACAAGACGTAGTGATCTTTGTCTTTCTTAACCACTCTTGATTTGAAATCCACTTTGCCTTTAAATAGAATAGCAATCTCTGTGTTTTTCCAGATTCTTGTCATATGGAGTGTTGGTTTTCATCTTTTGACTTTCTTTCTCTGGATTTCTTTTTAAAATTAAATTTCTTTCTTCCTTTCTTTCTCTCTCTCTCTCTCTCTCTCTCTCTCTCTCTCTCTCTCTCTCTGTCTCTCTCTCTTTCTTTTTTGTATTTTAGGAAAGGGTCTACATGATGTTCAGGGTCTCACTACTAGATCAGACTTATAGTGATCCACCTGTTTACAGCTTACCAAGAGCTAGGATTACAGGTGTGTGTCACCATGCTCAGTCTCAATTGCTTTCTCAGTGTGCCCCAGGGGTGGGGCCAGAACAGCAGGCCTGGGGATCAAACCCCTGCCCCCTGCTACTGCTTGCAAGCTCTTTAATCCACTGAGCTATTTGGATGGCCCTAAATGTGTTTCTTGTATCCAGCATATTGTTAGATCTTGCTTCTTGATTCATTCTGCCAGTCTATTTCTTCTGATTGGTGAAGTGAGACTGTTAACATCATGTTATTTTCCCACTGTTGGCTCCTTTTTTCTGCTCTCTTGTTTGTCTTGCCTGTTGAATACATTCTATTTGGGGTTCATGGGGTTGTCATCTTTATTGTCTCTTTCTAGAATGTTCTTCAGAATATTTTGGAGTGCTGGTTTGCTATTCATGTATTTTCTCAAGTGTTCTTTGTTGTGAAGTATCTTATTTCTCCATCAGTTTTGAAAGATAGTTTTGTGGGGTATCTAAATCTGAATTGGAGGTTGTTTACTTTTAGGACTTGAATTGCTTAACTCCAATCTCTCCCTGGCCTGAGGATTTGCATTGAGAAGTCACCTGTAATTCTGATGGACTTTCCTCTATATGTGATTTTCTTCTTTTCTCTAACAACTTTTAATATGCTATTCTTGCATTAAATTTCTACAACACTGATGACTATATGCCTTGCTGTAAGTTTTGTTTTTCTTCTTCATGGTTAATTTGGGTTCTTTATGCCTCTCTTGCTTGTATGTAAAATTCCTTATCCCTGCCATGGAAGTTGTTTGCCATGCTGTCTGTAAACAGTTATTAGTTATGTCACTTGTGCTGTCTCCTGATTTTTCACTGACTCTGATCAATGTCATGTTGTTATTCTTTGTATCATCCAGCAGCTGTTGGTTTGATTTTTCATAGCCCCTTGATATTTTAAGATATCTTTCTATTCATGATCACTAATTGCAATTCTGTATTTTTATATCCGAGATTCAATCTTCACATTGACTTATTGTGCTGCCTATACTTTCAGTGGAATTTTTAAGCTCCTGAACATCTGTTTTAGAGCTTCCATTTCTTTCATATGTTGAGCATTCATGACTTCCATCACTTTCCTAGGCTGCTCCACATTTATAATAATCTGTTTCTACTCTAGAATCAGTAAATATGTCTTTCATTATGGTTATCATTTCTTCAGTTATTCTGAGAAATAATTTCTTTTTTAAAAAATAATTTTATTGAGAAACCAATAACAATGAGACAGTTTCAAAACTGATTAGCAGAAGAGTTTCAATAATTAATACGTTGTTTGTTGTTGTTTTCTTAGTGGTTATTCATAGTACAAGATGCAGACATGATATCCTGTCCATGAAGGCTATTAGAACAAATCTTTCTATTCATTGAATTGAGAAGGTAGCTGTATATCTATCCTATTTCAAATATTTCAGATACAAAATGTCCTTCATTTGTATGCCCTTTTTTGTTTATTTTTGTCAGAGAAGTGTATTCCATTGTCATTTAAATATTGTAGATGCATGAATTCAGCAAAATATTCCAATATAGTCCAGTAGACCATAATAGTAGTGGGTTTTCCGCAGGACTGGCAATGTCAGAAGTTGTTGACTTGTGCCTTTTACAACTCAGCATATTAATATGGCTTTACTTTTTATACTTTGTTTTTATAATTTTCTGCAGGATTGTTAAGACCAAGATAAAGCAAGACCTATATAACAAGAAATGTAGCTTTTGTATCTGACAAGGTCAGTCAAATCCCCTCAGGATTTATCCTTAAACGCTGTACTGCAGTTTGTCAGTGTCAGCCATATGGATGAGTCACGGCCATTGCTTGACCATTTTTCTCTCTGTGAAATCCCGAGAGAATGTTTTCTCTCCATATGACTTTCCTTAGGTACACTCTACATCACTGATTACTTTCCTCTGTGGCCCCATAATCTTTTTGATCAGAAAATTTGGGACAAAACTGAGTTACATGATATTACAGTACAGGTTATGCTATGTCCTGCGTCCTCACTGACCTTGAAAGTCTAGGGCCTAAATGTTGGCTTTCCTTGCAGCCCTTCTTTTTCTCTAATTTTTGGTCTTCACACTTAGGTTGTTAATCCTCTAGAAGAGAAGTTTATTATTATTATTACCCTACAACATAGGCAGCCGAGCTTAAACTCACTATGTGTCTGAATATCAAACATCATTGACATAACATGGAACAGGTATTTCCCATCAAGTATTCATATGGTAAACTTTAATATTTCTACAAAATATGAAGAAAAAAATTTAAAAAATAAAAAATGGGAATAAACAATTACATATTTTTATGCAGAAATTTAGAAATCTAACCATATATAGCACTGTATCAGGACAGTCCTGTGACTTTTTTTTTGTCTCTTGTTTTCATTTATTACCCTATTTTTAAACAACCATTTACTTCAGAGACAGTATGGAAGTAATTGGTATGACATGACAAGTAGTACGTATTTAGAAGACCAAAATGACAGGCATTTCAAGCATGACCATAGTATTACACATTGCTATCTTCACTGTAGTTGCTTACTTCACAGGTATCAGCATTTATAGTTAGTCAGGGTGAGAATCCTATCAATTAACTTCTAGTTTCAAAAACCTGCTGAAGATTCTCAGGATCACTGCCTTAACCATCTTGTGCATATAAATGTGTAGCTTTGCCCCTGTTAACTTTCCTAGCTTTTTCTACTTGCCCCCTCTTCATCGTCTAATCCTTAAGTTCTCACTTTCCTATTAATTGTTTATACCTTTCTATTTTTATTTCTTTTGAGTTCTTACACTAGGGAGACTATATGATAATTACACACGTGGGTCTTGTTTATTTCACTTATGAGTATATATTCAAGTGACATTCACTTATATATAAAGGCTTAGAGTTTATCATTGTTTATAGCTGAGTAATACTCAATTGTATAAAAATACCACCCATATTCTTTTCATCCATTCTTCAGGTGATGGGCATCTTAATTGTTTCCAAGATTTGGCTATCATAAATTCTACTGCTATAAACATAGGTACACATATATCACTATGATATGAAGTTTTCAGTACCTCTGGGAAAAATCCTAGTAGAGGGATAGTTGGTTTGAATGGGATTTCCAGTCCTAGTTTTGTAAGGAGTCTCCACACTGATTTTCATAATGGTTTCACCAGTCTACATTCCCACCAGCAGTGGAGAAATGTTCCTTTTCCCTCACAGCCTCTCCAATATTTGTTGTTGTTTGATTTCTTTATTTGGGACAAAACTGAGTTACATGACATTACAGTACAGGTTATGCTATGTCCTGAGTCCTCACTGACCTTGAAAGTCTAGGGCCAAAATGTTGGCTTTCCTTGCAGCCATTCTTTCTGGGATGAGATGGTATCTCGGTGTTGTTTTAATCTGCATTTCCCGGATGACTAGTGATGTGGAGCATTTTTTCATATATTTATTCGCTTCTTTAATTTTGTCCTCTGAGAAGTGTGTGTTCATCTCAGATGCCCATGTATGGATTGGGTCTATAAATTTAGGAGCCCTAATGTTCTTTAGTTCTTTATAAATTCTAGAGAGCAGACCTTTGTCTGAGTGCTTATTAGTTAAGTTTTTTTTTCAAATTTGTGCGTTGTCTTTTTACTTTGTTGGTAATTTCTTTTGACATGCAAAAACTGTGTATTCAAAGTGGTTGGGATAGATATATAGTTGCATTCTCTTAATGAATAGAATGATTTATTCTAATGGTGTTTGTAAATAGGATCACAAGTCCGCATCTTGTACAGCAATTAACCACTAAGAAGAATATATGTAGTGTAATATTTGTTGAAACTGTACTTCTGATTTGATTTGAAACTGTCTCATTGCTATCTGTTTATCAATAAAACTTTGAAAAAAAAACTTCTCAATAAGAGTGGGTCCCAGTTTTTAATTCTTTTGAGTGTTACCCATGTGATTTGATTTTTGTTCATGAACTCTTTGCCTGCCCCTATGTTTTCAAGAGTTCCTCTTACTTTCTCTTCCGGGAGATTTAGTGTTTCTGTGGTAAGGTTTAGATCTTTAATCCATTTTGATAGACCTGGGTAAAGTTTTAGTTTTCGGTATGTAGAGAGCCAGTTTTTTGAGCATCATTTGTTAAAGAGGCTATCTTTCTTCCAGGAAGCATGTTTCACCCCTTTATCAAAGATCAGGTTGCTTAGTGTGTTCATAGAGGTTTCTGTATCTTCTAATCTATTCCATTGATCCTCAGGTCTATTTTGTTGCCATGTTGATTTTATCATAGTAGCTTTGTAGTATAATTTCAAGTTAGTAATTATAATGCCTCCTGCCTTGTCTTTGTTGGCCAGAATTGCCTTTGTATTCTAGGTCTTTACTGGCTCCAAATAAATTTTAGGAATGATTTCTCTAGGTCTGGGAGGTATGTAGTGGGTGGTTTGACAGGGATTGCATTAAATCTGTACAGCAATTTTGGGAGTATGGCCATCTTCACAATGTTGGTTCTTCCTATTCAGGAGCAGGGAATATCTTTCCATTTTCTGAAGTCCTTTATAATCTCTTTTTTCAGAGCATTGTAATTTTCTGTGAAAAGATCTTTGACTTCTTTAGTTAGATGAATTTCAAGGTGTTTCATTTTCCTCAGTGCTATTGTAAAAGGTATCATTTCTCCAATTTCCCTCTCAGTGTGTTTGTTATCTGTATAGAGGAATGCTATTGACTTTTGGGTATTGACTTTGTATCCTGCTATGCTGCTGAATTTGTGTGTCAATCTAGTAGCTTCTTGGTGGTTTTCTGGGTCTTCCAAGTAATGTATCATGTCATCTGCAATAATGATAGTTTCACTTCTTCTTTACCTATTCTTATTCCTTTTATTTCTTTTTCTTGTCTAATGGCTCTAACTAATTATTCCAGAACTATATTGAATAGGAAGAGTGATGACGACATCCTTGTATTGTACCAGATCTGAGAGGAAAAGATTTCAGTTTTTCCCCATTTAGAATATGTTAGCTGTTGGGTTTTCATAGATGACTTTTTACCAGATTGAAGTAGAGGCCATCTATTCCAATTTTCTGTAGGACTTTGAACATGAATGTATGTTGGACTTTGTCAAAAGTCTTTTCTGCATCAATTGGGATGATCATGTGCTTTTTATTTTATTTATTTCTTTGGGGGGACCACTCAGGATGCCTTCCAGGCCGTTCTGGTTTGGCTTCAGGATGAGGGCACCAAACCACAGCATCCGGAGCCTGCTTTGTTTCACCAGGCACTTAAACACCTGAGCTAATGACCAGGCCCCAGTATTTAAATTACTATGTTTTTTTTTACGGAAATATTTGAAGTTTTCAATTTTTTTTATTTATCCATTTTTAAAATTTTTTTCGCGGAACTGGGGATTGAACTCAGGTCCTTGAGCTTGCCAGGGAAGTGCTTATTCGACTGAGCCATCTCCCTGACCCAGATCATGTTGCTTTTAGATTTGGCTCTATTGATATAGTGCATTATATTTGTTGATTTGTGTATACTGAGCCATCCTTGAATCCCTGGGATGAATCCTACCTGGTCATGTTTTATAATCTTCTTGATGATTTGCTGTATTCTTTGGTAGGATATTGTTGTGGATTTTTGCATCTATGTTTGTGAGAGAGATTAGCCTGTAGTGTTCTTTTTTAGTTGCGTCTTTCCCTGGTTTTGATATCAGTACAATACTTGACTCCAGGAATGATTTTGGGAGTATTGCTTCCTTTTTAGTTTCATTGAAGAGTTTGAGGAGTATAGGGATTATATTTTCTTAAATTTCTTGTACAATTCAGCTGTGAATACATCAAGACCTGGGCATTTCTTTGTCAGTAGATTTATTTTTAATCACTTTTAGTATTTCATTGGTTGTTATTGTGTTATTGAGAATTGTTATATCTTCCTAATTCAGTTTTGGGAATTTGTACCTTTCTAGGAATCTGTCCATTTCTTTTGTGTCTTCTGTGAGAGCAAAGATTCTTAAAGTAGCTATTGATAATTTTCCGAGTTTCCACTGGGTCTGTGGTGATTACACCCTTTTCATTCCTTATTGCTTCTATATGTAATTTTTTCTTTTCTCTTTTTGATGAGATTAGCTAGGGATTTATCATTTTATTTAATCTTTTAAAGAACCAGCTTTTTGATTCTTTTATTCTTTCAACTGTTTTCTTTGTCTCAATTGAATTAATTTCTACTCTAATCATTATGATTTCTTCCCATCTTTGGGATTTGGGTTTGGTTTGTTCTTCCTTTCTAGATGTTGTAGGTGCAATAATAGGGCATTTATTTGCTCCCATTCTGTTTTCCAAATGTGTGAGTTCAGAGCTATAAATTTCTCTCTAAGAACTGCTTCCATCACATCCCATAAATTCCACTAAGTTGTGCTTGAATTTCCACTGAATTGTAGACATTACTGTATTTCTTGTTTAATTTCATCTGTGACCCATTGGTTGCTGAGTAGGGTGTTGTTTCATTTCCATGTATTTATGGGGTTTTTCTGGCTTCTTTTGTCGTTTATTTCCAGTTTCATTGCACTGTGGTCAGATAATATGCATGGGATAGTTTCTGTTTTCTTGCATACTCTTAAGCATGACCTATGGACTAGTATGTGGTCTATTTTCACAAATGACCCATGTGCAGCTGAGAAAAATGTGTGTTCACCTGTGGTTGTGTGGAACACTCTGCTTATGTTCACTAAGTCCATTTGTTCCAATCTCTGGTTCAGTTCTATTACTCCTTTGCTAATTTTTTGTCTGATTGACCTATCTTTTAGGGGTAAGGTGGTGTTCAGTTCTCCTGCTAAGACTGTGGTATTGTATATTACATTTCTCATGTCCATTAAGATTTGTCTTATATAGTTGGGTGCTCCCATGTTTGATGCATACATATTTATGAGTGTTACCTCTTACTCTGGAATTTTTCCCCTAACCAGTATATAGTGGCCTTCTTTATTTCATTTGATCATTCTTGGTTTGAAGTTGAGACTGTCTAAGAATAGGATTACTATCCTTGCTTTTTTCTGAGGTGCTGGGGCATGTAATGTTGTGTTCCATCCTTTGACTTTCAGCCTGTGGATTTCTTTAAGAGTTAAATGTGTTTCTTGTATAAAGCATATTGTTGGATTTTGTTTCCTATTCCATCCATTTTGCCAGTCTATTCATTTTAATTGGTGAATTGAGTCCATTTACATTGATGGTTATAATTGAAATGTATTGACTTACAATTGACATGCTATTTACCTGCTGT
>NW_004524593.1:952039-973824 GCF_000260255.1 Octodon degus | reverse complement strand
GCCCACGCTGCGCCTGGGCTGGGACTGGTCCCGCCGGCGCAGTGTAGCAGGAAACTCTCCGCACACTCACCGGACCTGGGCTAGGACTCTAGAGCATCTTTTAGTCATCTGTGTAATGTTGGCTTTGTCATCATAAAATTCTTTAGTTGTTCTTTGTCATGAAAGTATTTCACTTCTCCATCAAACTTGAAAGAAAATTTTTCAGCGTAGAGTAGTCTGGGTTGGAATTTGTTTTCATAGAGGACTTGAAGTACTCTGCTCCATGCTCTTTACTCCATGGTTTGTGAAGAGAAGTCTCGTGTTATTCTCATAGGTTTTCCTTTAAGTGTGATGTGTTTCTTTTCTCTAGTAGCTTTCAGTGTATTGTTCTTGTGCTGGATTTCTGGGATCTTAACTATTATGTCTTGGTGTGTCTTCAATTGGGTTTATGTTCTTTGGTGTTCTACATGCTTCAGTTACCTGAATGTCAGATTGTTTCCCCATATTTGGAAAGTTTTCTGCTATTAATTCTGCCCATATTCTTTTTATATCATTTGTATTGACTCCTTCTTTCTCATTGATGCCTATTAGTCTCACATTGTTCATCTTTGCATCATCCTGCAGGTGATGAATTATTTTTTACTGCATCCTAGTTGTTTTTTTTTTTTTATTTTTTTTTTTTTTTTTTGCAGAACCGGGGATTGAACTCAGGTCCTAGCGCTTGCCAGGGAAGGGCTTATTCCACTGAGCCATCTCCCCAGACCCCATCCTAGTTGTTTTTAAGAGATCCTTTCTTACCTTTTCACTAGCTGTACTGGCGTCTTCAAGATCTGAAACTCTACCTTCAATTTCACTCAAATAGTTTTGCAAGCTTGTGATTGCAATTTAAGTTCTTCTATATCTGTTTGACTCTGTTTCATGGGGTCTATTTCTTTCCTATGTTGCTCATTCAAGGATTCTATCACGTTTTCCATCTCTAATTTTTAATCAGTGTCTTCTTGAGAAGCAGTTATTAATTCTTTTACTTCAGAGACTATTTCTGATCTGACTTACTCTATATGTTTCTCCATTTGATGCTTTACTTCAGATGTTATTAATTTAGAGATTTCTTTTTTTATTTCAGAAGTTATTTCTGATCTGAGTTCCTCTATACCTTTCTGCAGTTGTTTCTTTACTTCAGATGCTATTAATTCAGACATTTCAGCTGTGTGATTTCCAGTTTCTTCTGTGCTAGTGTCTTCTTCACTTGTTCTGAGTGGGTTCGGGGCCTGATATTGCATTTTGTTCCTTCTCTTTGTCATTTCATATAGCACTGTCCTCTGACCTTTGGTGTAGAACTTTGGTGCAGTTATAAGCTTAGCACCTACTGAAATTTGGGTGCAGGTCTATGAAGTTTGAGTTCCCCAGTTATGCCTGGCTTGGGTCTGGTTTCTCTCCTCAGCTTCTTCCTGCTGCAGAAGTGGTTTTTGGCTAGATGTGGCGTGGTCCCAAGAGCTCTGTGGAAGTTCTCACTCACAAGGATGCCTCAGTTGGGTCCACAGGGGTCCAGTGGTCACAGGGGAGTGTAGAAGCTCTCCCACACACTTGCCATGCCTAGGCTTGGGCTGGGTCTGGAGGGGTCTGCAGAGCACAGCAGAAGGTTTCACTCACAAGCTGGGCTTGGGCTGGGTCTAGATGGGTGGAAGGGTCTGGAGAGCATGGCAGAAGTTTTCATTCAGAAGCCGTGCCTGAGCTGGGTCTGGAAGGGTGGGGAGGGTCATGAGAGCATGGTAGAAGTTTTCACATGCAGGGCCTGGGATGAGTTCGGAGGGGTCCAGTCGGCCAGGGTAGCGTGGAAGCTCTCCCACATACTTGCTGGGCCTGGGCTTGGGCTGGGTCTTGACTTGATTTTTTTCTAGAGTCACATTCATTTGCCTTGTTACTTCCACTTTTATCTCTTCACATCAGCCAAGTGATAGCTTTCAGATTGTCTTCCCTCATTGCCCTCTGGGTTTGCCTTTGGTAAGCTAGACATATGGGGTAGCATCATATTTAGAAACATTATATTTTTGTTTGTTTGTTTTGTTTTAGTTTTTTTTCCCTTTATTTAGGATATGGTCTACAGAGTCTATGAGGTCTCACTACATAGATTGGACTGGTAGTGATCCTCCTGTTTTCAGCCTCCTAAGTGCTGGGATTACAGACATGCGCCACCTTGCCTGTCTCAATCACCTTCTCAGAGTGCCTCAAAGGCAGTGCCAGCACAGCACACCAGGGATTAAACCCCAGTCATGGTGTTTTGCCTAAGTAGGTGCTTTAGTCTGCTGACCTATCAAGCCAGAGCATCATGTTTAAATGTCTTGTTATTTTTTTTCTTTTCCTTTTGATTTAATTTCTTTCTTGATCTTATAAATTGCCTATGGTGAGTACCTTTATTATTAGTATTTAGAGCCCATAAAAATGAATAATTCTCAGAGATGTCTCCCAGATATAGTTGGCTTTTGGGTTTTGAGTCTGTTGCAAGATTTTACATCTTCAATTTTTGTGGATGAGAAGTTGCTGCCTATTTGGTGCAGCTACTAGTCCTTTGCCACTGGTCTATAGTATTTTTTAAGACCCTTAGACATTCTCAGTCTTAGTGTATGAGAAAGAACAACTGGTTGGAACAATTATGTCACTTCAGCTAAAGTGGTACAATGAACAATAACAAGAGTATCAAGCAGAGCCTAGAAAATGACAAACTGAACTTTTGATTTGACACCTTTAACCACATGGAGTGGATTTGTAGTTACATAACAAAATTTAATACAACCCAGAAAATTGTATGCAGTATATAAGCCCTCAATATGAGAATTTTACCCTCAGGCAGAAAATTTAAAAGGGGTTAAGTGGAAAAATAAAGAAATAGAAGAGGAAGAGATGAAAAGCAAGACTGGTGGACAAAGAAAGATGATACAAGTGTGGGAAGCTGAAGCAGAAGAAAGGATAGAAAAACAGGAGGAAGAGATAAAAAGAACAGAACAAAGCATTAACCACAAAAAAACCTTGAAGCATGTACACACTTATATAAAAACAATAATAAGTAATGAAGAGGAAGAGAGAGAGAGAGAGAGAGAGAGAGAGAGAGAGAGAGAGAGACCCACCAAGCATGTCAAGTTGTCTCTGCTGTCACTGATGGACAATGCAGGCAGAGTCCGGATCCATAATGATGACTCCCAGGAGTCAGCAACAGCTTTGCACTGGGTCAGTGGATAATCCCAGTGAGCCTGTGTCTTTATTTCCCTTGAAGTTTAGGCTGGATTCTGGCCATGAGGCTGGAATGACTTGTTCAGCCTGCAGCAATCCATGTTCCTCCTGCTGGCTTGAATTCAGTCAACACTTGCTAGATGGAGCCAGCAGTTGCTTTGAGTCTCACACTCAATGAGCCCCTCACTAAGATGGCTCCTGGCCAGTTGTTCTTTCCTGTGGGGTACCTAATACCCCCACACAGCTCATCAGCCACTGCAGTTCTCCATGTTCCTGCTCCCTTCAACTGGTACCTCTGTCCTTGGAGGCCTCTGGGGTGGCCATCAGTCACTGTGCATCTGCAGGTCTGAGCTCCTCCTACTCAGTGGTTCCAGGCTCAGGAAGATGTTACCTGCCACCTCTTGGACATTCGCATGAGGAGCTGAAATTTGTATGGAAATTCATGCAATGAACTTAGAGTTGAGGGGCTTAGGATAGAGGGAGAGGAGACCTACATTTGTAGTAGTGTGACAAATAATCATGACCATTGTGAGCTATAAACTTCTGATGAAGCAAAAACATGCTTGGATGCTAAAATTAGGTGAAGAAACTTGAGATTTGTTGAAAAGAACAAGTTACCCAGATTACTGAAAGTGATATAATGCTTCCCCAGACTCAGCTCTGGTCAGATTTTTGTCTGGAGTTGGTACTCAGTTCTAGAAGCAGGATTTATAAGAAACATCAATAACCTGGAGAATATCCCAGGTTTGGTTGCAAGTGGTGATGATAAGATGATAGAATGACCATCTTCATTTATACATTTGTTCTTTTTTCCTTATATTGACTTTTAAAGAATACAAAATGGTTTAAGAAAACCCACAAACATTAGAAAAAATACAAAATTTCATTAAACAAAGTAATAGGTATTCTACAATGGTTTTTCACTTCTTTGTGCTTGATCGACGGGCAGTATAACTAGCTGAAAAAGAATTTGTAAAGATTGTTTTGTATCTCATTTAACAATTCATTAAGTATTCAGTTTATATTTATGGAGTGTCTACTATGGCATAGGCAGAGAGTAGATGCTGGGAATATGATCCTTGTCTTCATTTATGGGGGAGAAACAGATATACATGTATATAATTGCAATAACTAAATAGAGTAAGTCGATCATTATTGGCCTAAATTTGAATTTCTATGGTAACAAACCAATTGCCTTTCAACTTCTAGTCTCCCTTCAGCCTAAAAGCACAAATTAACCATGCACCCTATCATCAGAATAATCATTCAGAATCATTAATATGTGGAAGACCTCTATTGAGGAAGGAGTGAGAGTTGAGAGACCAGAAAGGAGAGCTTATGAAGTAGATGGATAAGGTCATCAGCAAACTGGCACCTGGCATATAATGTAAGATATTTAGGCTAATAACTATAATTATGGAAGCCATGTATTCAATAGCCTGACCATTAATTATGAAATTAGAGCAACATGATGAGGCATTCACAGTGCAACCCTAGGACAAAGTGACTTCACATGTAAAGCCTAGGATTTTCCATTAAGTGTATTTTGTAATTATACCTATTTCTTCTTCTCAGTAGTTTCATCTACATCTTTTTAAAATATGTTTTAATATAATGAGAAAAATCATCATCCCTAATTATATCATTTTGGTATGTTCTTTCATGATCATAGATTCTTGGTCAGGAAATACATAAAATCTCCTATTCTGTTTTCTTGGTAGCCTAGGATACTATAGGTTTCTTTGGAAAGGGATACAGAGTGAAGATGTTCTATGAGGTAGTGATCTGTCCTATTTTTAGAGATTTGGGGGGAACTGCTACAACATCGTTTTGCAATTAATTTGAGGGGATCAAATGATTTCAAAACTTTATTGTGGATAAAACTAAAATTAGTATCTGTAAAATTATTTTCTAAGGCTTTCTTTACTTTCTTATGTATTTGGGTGTTATTTCTGTGGCTAGAAAATGTAGTATATATACACATATATATTTGAGATACATATGTGAGATACACACACACACACATATATGTGTGTGTGTGTGTGTGTGTATGTATATATATATATTCACCGCAAGAAACATTTATCATTTGGTATTAGTTATATCATATCTTATTCCAGGTCTGTTCTAAGATGGGTTTTACTTTCAGATAACACAACAATTTAAAATAAAAAGCATACACAAAACAAAGGAAACAAAGAGAAAAGGAAGACTGATAAAAAGATAAAATCACTTGCAAATTCCATGTGCTAAATGATTGCACGTGTATCAGAGTGTGAGAGTACAGTTGGGTCGTGGATTTAGCTGTCAACATAGAACCACTTCAAAGATGGAGGTGACATGAGTCCCACTGTTCACATTGAGCTACGTTTGCTGCTTACAAGAGAAGAGTAAGGAGTTGCTCAAGAGAATGGGGCAGTTAATCATTGGACCCCTTTTTCCTGGAATCTATATTTGGGGGTAGGTGTGTAAAACAATGAAAAGGGAGTCTTCACAACACCATTGTACAACAGTCTAATATTCTTTTAAAGAATCAGTCTAGAATATTTGTGTGAGCACAAGTATAAGGCCGCTTTGTACCCACAATTTCAACTTTCTAGAGTGGTTACCATATTTTTTATCCTGGAGCCATTTGAAAGAGAATAATAATCAAAAGAGTAGTCCTTCTGGAGAGACAGGGGTAGCAACACTCAGAACTTGAGAAACAGTGGCCAACATGAGCTGGAAAATGCACATTTTCTCTGAGACAAGAGAGAAGGCTGTGAGGGTGCCTACAGACACATGGGGTAGGGACTGGAGCCCCAGTCTTCCTGAAGGAGGAGGACCTTCTTTTGGGAGGGACTGATGTGCTGGTGGAGAAGGAACTTGAGGGAGTTGGAAGATGCTAGATCAGTCTCTGTTGAGTCAGTCTTCCGGTGTGGAAATGGTTTTTGTGACAGAAATTGATCCTGAAAACACTGTCTGCGAACACTTTAGGAGGTGCAATCCAAGTAAATTCTGAAAGATGCAACAAGCTTACTATGATTCATGTTATAGACTGTCATAGATATACCTTGGAGACCATCCATCATCTTATTTTATAGATGAGGAAGCTTGTCTTGAGTCACAGAGCTACTTGATTGCCCAGTTGAGTAGACACAGGAGAAGTCTGACTTTTGATGTTTCCTTATTGTATGTAACAACTCAAAGTGCTAAACAAGAGGCAGAGGGCACTAGGTCTAAATTTCTGTTTCAGCCTTCCCATTTTATTCTGTGCCTGTGCTTTACTCCATACTTTTAAAACTCTCTTTTGAGTCTCAGAAGAACTAGGAAATCATAGATTCTTTTGTAACCTCCTTTGCCTATGAGTTTCACTTACCTACTAGTTTTGCGTAAGGTAGTTATTGGTACAGTCCATGACGCTGGAGAAGAATTAAGAAGATTAGAAGAACATGCAAAGACCAATTGAGAATGGAAATAAAGCCCAGAGCTGCTTGTCAGCATGGGTCATGTGCTTCTCAGGAAAGCAGAATGTGCTGATGATAGTGGCAGGGCTCCTTCAGAGACTACTAGCTTGATCACCAAATAGTGTCTTTCTTTGCAGTCGGCATGGAGAAGATACATGACCCCTTCTCCAGTCCTATGGCTAATACAGTAGTCAGTTTAATCTAGTAAATGGCTTGGCAATATATCTTTTCAAAAAGGTATGAAGCTGTTGTGTTAGAACAGACAAAATATAACTACAGAATATAACAATGAAATTTCATGGCCATTCCTAGAAAGGAGTTTTTAATTCATGGAAATATATTCTAAGGACCATTTTTCTCAATGAAAATGCTTCCTGACAACCCTCATGAGGGAACATGCTGGGTCTATGTTCCTGGAAGACTTTTATTGCTATTTTTCCGGTGATAACATTTTTTTATTTCTTGGGACTCTACTTACCCAGGTACTTCTTTGGATGCCAGGCTAGTACTGGTTTTGCCAGATTTCTTTAGATAGTAGAATTCAGTAGGAAAAGTGAAAGTGAGATTCACTTTGAGAAACTTACCATATAAGCAAATGCTATCAGAAAGTATTGAGTATAAAAAGTAAACTTTGGGCTAGGGAGATAGCTCCTGAGTTCAATTCCTAGTTTTGAAAAAATAAAAGCTAAAAAGTAAACTTTATTTTTGCACTTACAATTCATATGCACTCTATTAAGATAGTCATTATTTAATTTCTCCTTCTCTACATTTTCCTAATATAAGCATAATAATGTCTTTATGCACCATGTACCACGGGTACACTCCACCTCTATATATAGAGAGTCCAGAGGCTCAAGAAACAGGTGAATGTTACAAAGAGGAAAGAAGGCGTGTGGGCAGTAGAGCAGCTCATGAGTGAGAAGACTGAAGCCACAGACAGCCTGACCAGGGGAGCTATGGAAAGACTAAAATGAAAGCACCACTAACTGGTTCCTAACAGGGAAAAATATTGCTTCCTGAGAATGTTAATTCACAAGATTAAGGACATGTGGTAATTCTGATTGGAAACTGCTTGGCATCTTCTTAGATAATTGGGTAAGGTTTATTTATTTATATCCAGCACATACTCATTGTAAAGGAAGATGAAAAACCTCCCATGAGAAAGGATGGAACAGGTTTGCCATGAAACCCAGAGGGGGCCTTGGGCACAGCTGCATGAAGGACATCCTGCTGTTCTCAGTCATTGTCCTAGGTGCTCTGGCTCCTGGACCCAATATCTAGAATGACTGACACCCCCTTTAGCTTTAATCTGTGCTTCCCACTGAATGAAACCTCATTTCTTAGGTAATTTATTGTACCAGATCTTATATTAAAAACAATATGAAAAAATAAAAACAAATAACAGAGAAAGGAATACATGATAGTTGTTTTGACAAAGTCAGTTTCTTAGGAATAAAGATGAAAATTCCATTCAGTACTCCAGGAAGGACCAGTTGATGGCAAAATTTTTTTCTCTGGCACAGGCTACTCCCACGAGGAACCTGCTCTGTCAGTGAGGAGTCGAGCTGGGTCAGTGGCTTGTCTGTTGTAGTAACTGCCTCTAGTAAACACAACACCACCCCATGCCAGGAAACATTATTCTCTTTGCCTTTTACTCTTAAAAATAATAATTAATAACAGTTTTTACAAATTGCTGAGTGTGTCCGGCCAGAGCTTTTTATTTATGTCTATCATCACTTGGCAACTCCTATGTGGTGTCCTCATTAATCAATTATACTTAATTTAAAAATATTCCAGAGTTTCCTTTTAACTTTACACCTAAAGTGTGTTGGTAGGGTTAGCACCTAGAAGGCACACAGGAAAAAGACCTTGTGTTCTCACTGAGAACTCTGAGAAAGAAACTTAGATCTGCGTCCTGGGGAGACCACTAATAGAGCTTGGGAAGGAAGGCATTTCTGCAACTCCCCTCCTGTTCATAGTACTTCCAGGTCACTGCGTTATAGCAGGTTGAGATTACACCATAAACTCTCTGAGGGAAAGCAGCATACCAGCTTATCTTTATCCAGCTAAAAATGAAGGAAATGAGTATTAAATCTCGGTTTTATGTCAAGCATGAAAAGTTTTACATTTATCATACAATTATCCTGCTGAAAAAGTAATCTTATTCTCATTTGATAGGTGAAAAGGCTGACTATCTGAGAGTGTGCTTACATAACCTAGCATACAGAACATCATAGATACATAGTAAGTTGTTAAATAAATTTATCGGAAGTATAAATGTAAATACTTTGACCTAAGGAGGTCAAGGGCAATCTCTAAAGAGCTGATGAGCCCTTGAATATTTTCCTTAGGCCAATAAACTATCTCCAGTGGTCACTTATCAGACAGTTCTGTTTTTATTTGGTATCAAGGAATCTTAAAGTATGTGATGTTACTACCTTGATATTGAGCCATAAGAATGCAAGAAATGTTGGCAGTTACAGGATGGTAAGTTGACTCTCAGCGTAGCTGACCTGCGGAGAGTTGGTCAAACAGCTCTTGGGTATGACTGGTGCAAAATAATGTGTGATTCTACAGCAGCGGGGGATTGTGTGATTGGTGCAATACACTGGCATACCAAAGCCATATTTCTCTTATCAACTCCTCCTATACACATCTGTATTCAAGAGAAATAAAAAGGAGGTAAAATAATGCCTTAATCAATTTAGACTGCTATAAGAAAGTAAGGTTCTGGGGCCAGAGAGATGGCTCAGTAAAATAACTACTTGCCTGACAAGTGCAAGGGCCTGAGTTCAATCCCTGGTCCCACCAAAATAAAAAATAAGGTAGGTTGGGTAATTAATATTCACCAGATATTTGTGGCTTACAGTTCTATAAGTCTAAAATCAGCAGATTTAGTGTTATATAGGTTCTGTCCTCAAAGATGGTACTTTCTGGTGGAAGGGCAAGAGCTTTCATTAGCCTCTTTCACAGGGACACAGGTCCCATTCATGAGCGTGGAGCCCTCATAACTTAATTAGGTCCCAGAGGCAACAATTCTTAATAGTATCGCATCAGTGATTATATTTCAACATAGTGGTTTTGGAGGGGACCCAAACATTTAGAGTCGTTGAACAAACTGACAGTGCAAAGCATTTTGTTTCCTTTATAGTAATGACGATGATGACAATAATATTTGTCTTAAGAACTTTTATTTATTCCTTCTCTCTAGCCCAATATTTGGTTGTGCTTCCTCATTCAGTTCTAGACAGTCCTTCTGGTAGTGACAGTGTGCCTCTAATTCTGAGAGAGGGACAGGTTCATGCTTGTCTCTGATGAGTCACTATTGGCTGCATGGATTGCTGGGCAGTAAAGAGGTTCTGGCAGTCAGGAGGCCATCGAGATGAATAGTGTCAACTACAGCAATGCCAAGGAGAGCTAGAGCCAGCCTTATGATGGTTGTTCCAAAAAAATCCAGGCAGTCCTCATTTCACCTGGGACTGTGTCTGGTGAAGATTTCTCTCCCTCAACAGCTGCCTTTCCTGGCCTGGCACTCAAAGAAACAGAATTGAGTGTACAGCATTCTGGGAGATTTCCCAAAAAGTTAGTATTTTTTTTCTTTTTGTTTGATTCAGTTTAAATACATTCACCTGTAGTTATTATAGGTGTCCTTTCCTTGTTTTGTGACCTCAAATAAGTCCATTAAAATCATGTGTCTGGGAAGGTGCTCTATCTAATTCTAGCCAGTTATTGAGGAAATGGTGTGGGCATTTATGGTGGTACTGAAGAGGCTCAGGCTTTCCTGAAAACTAAACCTTATAAATCATGTGAGTGAACCCATACAAAGTCCCAAAGAGCAGAGTGCATTACTTTGTTTCAGATCAATTACTTTATCATTTCAATGATTAGAAGCTATTTAATTTAAACCAACTTTGACACATTTTTGTTATCAAAGTATTTAAAATATATATTTTCCTCTTGCCTATTATTCTATTTTCATCATTATCATTTCCTTAATGCACAAAACCTCTTACTGTTTTCCAAATATGTCAGATATCTTTTTGTATTCATGCTTTGTGTGTTTGAAGGTTATTTTGCATTACTAGGGGTTGAGCTCAGAATCTTTTCACTGGGCTATATCTTCAATTCTTTTCTGTTTCTAATTTTGCAACAGGGTCTCACAGAATGCTAAATTGCCCAGGCTGGACTCATGTTTGTGATTTTCATGTCTCAGCTTCCTAGAGTGCTGGAATTATAGACATGCATCACCAGGCCCTGTAAAAAGTTCCTTCTTAATGAAACATATTTTTTTTTATCATCCTTGATATACTTATTAAGGCCCAAATTGACTATTCTTTCCACTCCCATTCTCAGTCCTTTTCTTCCATTTTTTATTCTTCCATAGTCACCTTCATTGTTATACTTATCACATTATTGTCATGATTTTAGGAGGGACTGAGCCACTGCTAGGAAGTGCAACTATTCAGTGGACCAAGGCAGCATCACACAGGTAAACATGCCAGAACTCACTCTGACCTGGTGGACACTGAGACTGACATGTTTAATTCCACACCCCTCCAAATAACACATCCCAAGGCTGCCGAAGAGCTCTTGTCTAGATAGTTGGCTTAGAAATTGCAGATGAGATATAGCAGCAAAAAATCAGAATTTCCAGCTAGGGAGGGTGGGGAAGGCAAGGAAGTCTGTGTTTCAGGAAAAGTGGAAGGTGCTGTTTCTAGAATGAGATTGTGCCTTCTTCTAGAATATAGGCTATATCTTCCTCATTTTTTTTATCCCTTATATCTAATGCTGTACCTTATATGCAGTACATTTTCAGTAATGATTGAAACAATGAATTAGAAAATATATGAATAATCTTGTCCCTATTAAACACAGTTTCTTTCTCTCTCATATAATCTACTATCAGTTAAATAGAGTACAGGAGGTGATCAAATATATGATGAGCACATAAATCTTCAAAATTTGTTACAGCCGATGACACATTGCCATTAATTCCCCTACAAATCCCCCTCTTGCTTTGAACATATTCTTGCTATTTCTGAAGCAGTTCTCAAAGTCCTCTTTTGTGAATGTCTTTACCAAATATGATAAAAATTATAATGAGCACCATCCAATGAAATAACACTTTGGATCAATTCAAAACATGCAGAAGCCCTGATAGGGCAACTAAACACATCAAAGATGAATTGCACCACTACTTTAAGACAGAAAACTAAATCACCTAAAATTAAAGATTTAGTCAAAAAATGCACAGGAGAAAGAACAGACATTTCACAGAGGAAGATACACAAATAGTCAACAAATATATGTTAAAAATGCTCAACATCTCTGACTATTGAAGAAATAGAAATTAAAATAAGATTCCTTTTTAATCCAGAAAGAATGGCAATCATTAAGAATCAAGCAAAGAATGCTATCAAGGCTGTGGTGGAAAGGAAACCTTCATTGTTGGTGAGGATGTAAACTAGTACAACTGTTATGGAAATCGGAATGATTTCTTAAAGAATCAAAATAAGGGCCAGCCAGATAGCTCAGTGGACTAAAGTGCCTGCTTAGGCAGAGTGCAGAGGATGGGGTTCAAGCTCCAGTCTGCCCTGCAGGCCCCATCCCCAGGGCATGCTGAGACAGCCATTGAGACTGGACATGGTGGCATATCCCAGCACTTGGGAGGCTGAAAAGAGGAGAATCACTAAAAGTCCAGTCTACATAGTGAGACCCTGTAGACCTTGTATTAAAAAAAAAAAAGAATCGAAATAAGAAATTCCATATGAGCCAGGGATACACCTGCTAGGAATCTTCCCCACAGAGTTTAAAACTTCATACTGCAGTGTTACATATATACCAATGTTTCTACTGCACACCTCATGATAGCTAAATACTGGAAACAACTATATTCCTCAACAGATGACTAGCTAAAGAAAATGTAATGTCTATATATAATGGAATACTCCTCTGCTATAAAGAACAACAGTTTTGAGACATTTGTAGGAAAATGGATGTTACCTGGAAAATATAATGTTGAGTTAAATAAACAAGACACACAAACTTAAATACTGTATGGTATCTCTCATTTGAGTAAGGGAAAGTAAAAACAAAGACAATAAGAACAAATATAAGAGAATGAGGAGATGGATCTCTTACAATAGGGAAGTCATCCAAGGGAAAAAGTGTGAGGGTGAGGAGGACAGAAAGGGGAAAAAGTACACTAAAGATATGTAATGTACAGAAATCTAACAGCCCCAATTAATGTGAGCATTATATGCCATAACATGGTCTAAGGTGAATAATATCAACAAAAATGAACAATAGGATGGGGAAATTGGAGGCAGAGGGAGAGAGGTGGGGAAAAGGGGAAGGGGAATTTAATAAAAAAGAAGAAACAGGCTGTAATGTGTACATGTAACCACTCTCCAAGATGATTATAAACTACATGAACTGCAAACACATGCTAGCAAAATAAAAAAGAAAATGGCAAGAATGATAAGGGTGTTCAACAGAATAGGGAGTATTTTGAGGGGATTAATGGCAATGTATATTTAAATGCAAAATTTTTAAAATCTATATATTCACCCTATTGTTCAATCACATCTTGAACTAAAGCACTGTATCAAGTTGAGTGGACAGAATCTGTAATGGTTTTCTGTGACTTCCTTTTGCATTTTTCTCCCTATAATTTCCAAACTGAAAAGTACAGTCAATCAAAATTATTTAAAAATGTAGAGTTGATGTTAGTAGACTTTTAGTATGAAAATGTTGTACATAGAAATAACTGTAAATACTCAAACTTTATTTAAATTCAAATTACAAAGTTAGCATCTACCTTGATACAGAACATTATCAATGTCTCATCATCAATGAAAAGGACTGTGTTTACCCTTCTGTCTCTGATTTCACTTGCTCTCTCTGATACTTAAGTTTTCTAAGTATAGTTTCTTCCCCTTTATTTTTAGTTTTATCATTTATGCATATTTTTCTAAAATTTACACACTGAGTTTGCAGGCCTTGAATTTTAAAATTAGAATCTCCTTTTATGTATTTATGTATCATCAGCCTATAAACATTGTATTCATGAGATTGTATGCATTTATTCTGTGATGTCCTTTTTGACATTTTAGTTTCTGGGATGACTGGAGAGTCAGTCTTCCTTCTATGCCTGGGAAAAAATTTCTGAATGAGGTAAAAGTATATCTATATTCCTATATGATTTAGAAAAATCAACCTAGTGAAACAAAATGCCAAGGGTTATTTGTTTCATAACAGGTTTTACTGCTGGAAAGAACCATTTAAAATACGGTTGGGTTAAAAATAGAAGCTTAAGTGTTTTGGAAATTCTTATCAGGGGATCTATGTGTGAATTGAGCTCATGTGGAGATGGAAAGTGATTATTACATTTGAAGGGGAGGGCACAGAGTGTGTCACTAGAATGCCTAGGGAGAACGACTAGAAACAGACAGCTACAGTGTGATGAGAAACCTTACCTACATTTTTGGGCCAGGTGCTCAGAGAAGAAAATATTGTATTTTTTCAGAACAATGTGGAGCATGTGGATAGTTGGTAGATTACCCCCTTTTTCCTTTTGTAGTCTGTATTTCTTCTTATTTCTTTAATGATTCAGTCCTATAGAACTAGGCTTATGTTGTTGGTACCAAAAGAAAGATTGACATTGTTTTTTCAAAAGATGTTTACCCATCAAGAAGGTTCTCAACTAACTTCAGCTATATAGTTTGGTCTAAAGCCATATACGAGGGCTGGTGAGGTAGCACAGCGGACTAAAGTGCCTGCTTAGACAAGCTCAGGGACCTTGGTTTGATCTCCTGTGCTGTATACTGCACCAGCCCCACCCTCAGAGTGTGCTGAGCCAATGACACAGTTGGGGTGTGACGGTGCCCACTTGTAATCCCAAAGCTGGGGAGGCCGAAAAGAGGAGGATCACTATGAGTCCAAGCTGCATAGTGAGACGCTCTACCAAATACATAAAAAACAAAAGCATATATGTCTACTGGTTTGGTATCAAATTCAAAACAATATTACTTTAGTAGTTCTTAAAACAGAGTAAATTAATAATTTGACATCCATCATTTTTTTTCCAAAACACATTGATTGAAAGAATATAGCTTTAGATGATTTGAAACTGGATGAGAGCATATAAATTTCCCCTGTATCTAATTTCCTAAGACCAAGACGGGTCCCACAGATTGCCCCAGGAACAAGGAGCAGATCCAGGTCTCTTTGGTCCCAGCCTAAAGTTCTTCCCACTTAATGCTTCCAGGATTTGATTCAATTTGTTTGGTATCTATAAACTGAATTTTATTTTGATTCTAGTTTGAAGAAAGAATATGGGCATCAGTGTTATTTTAATTATTTTAAAATCAGTTTTCACAGTGTAATTCATCCTTATTTATGAAAAATAATCACAGCTGAATCCTGAGGCTGAATCCCAGCATTTTTAAATTTAATCTGCTATAGGAAGAACTACAAAGAGATACCCCAGGGCGATGAGAGGACAGGGAAAGCAGTGTACTGGGGGTTTGGTTCTAGGCCACTGGCTGCCCAGTCCATTCACTGAAGGGGAGAAGCAGAGTGAGAGTCTAGTGGGAGAGGCGATTGGACGCAGTGGTGGAGCTGGCTTGCTGTTCCTTTCAGTTCTTCCTCCCTGTGACAGAGGCATTAGGTAATCAGTTGAGAGTAAGGATGAGCAGTAGAAGTTGTTAGAGATTTGAACAGCAAAAAGATGTGACACGTTCATGAAAAGAAGAGAAAAACAAGTGTGGGGGTGGACAGGAGATGGATAAGATACCGAGTCACTTCAGTCAAAGACTGCACGTTCAAATTGAGTCCAGACAGCACATTTGTTTTTATCTGGTCACTTCAAACTACTTGAGTTTAGACAGTCTTCAGAGAATTGGATTTAACTAAGTTTGGATTTTGCCAAGATAGTACAACGAAATAAAGAGAAAGTAAAGCCAACGGGATTACAGATGTATGTAAGGGAGTGATTTAATGATAAAAACCATGGGGTCTCTGTCTCAGAAATCTCCATCTCCTATAGACCTATTTGCCAAATTCAGAATTATCTTCATCCTGGGACATAGTGGGTTGAATGCACATAGTTTTTGAGTGGATGACTTAATTAATGAACTCATTCCTAATCATACGTTTGCACTACTGTATTAGGATTAGGGAGATACTGTGTGGGAAACATAAAAATACAAAGTCTAATTTCCACTCTAGAGCACTTTGTACTCTTATTGATTAATAGAACATAATTCAAAAATATGATACAATAGGGAAATAAGATGTTTTGTTTTTATTTTATGATGGTATTCTTTGATTGCTTTTAGATATTCTATTTCAATGATTGCTACCTCTTGAGTAAATGCGCATTGATCTTTGAGAAACCTGAGGAAAGTAGAAATAGATATCCTGGACCTAGGCACACTGGATTATAAAGTTTGCTTTAAAGAGATAATCTTGTATTTGCCTTTTCATCTGCTTTATCGTCTGGAATTGAAACTGTCTCTCAGTGTTGGATAAGGATTTGCAGTCTCCTATTTTTAAAGGATTTGCTTACAGATAAAATTCAATCTTCTTTTCTGGCTCTGCTCTTCAGAAGATGTATTGCGTTTGACAAGTCTTTTATGTTAAGAGCTGAATATGGAATCCTAGGCTGAAGTTGCGATTTATGCTGCCCATAAAACTTAAGGCCTTCACCAGCAATGGAAAAGCAATCAAGAATTGGTGTAAACAGACCAACCTGACCCCCATCTGTTGTGCTTTAGTATTTTCCCAGAGAGAGATATTTTCTCCAATAACTCCCTCTGATGTTAGCAGGAGGTTATACACAGCATTAGAACCAGACTTCTTTTGAGTGGGTGGATAGAGGTGGACACACAGGTTGTCTGATTTCAAAGTCTTTATAAGAAATTTAGTCCATCACCAGATGGTTCTCCCCATCAGATTTATATCTGAAATTTCATGTTAGAACATTATTTTCACAATTTCAAACTAACAGGGATTTTTGCCATACTGAAGTGTAGCTTTTTTGTTATGTAATGACAGATCAAAATATTAAATAATGAAGGATCCATTTGAGTTATCACAGTCATGATGAGAAATTCTGCATGCAGGTTGGCAGGTGGCAACTAGCAACAGATGGGTCTGTCAGAGTCTCAGATATAAAGAGAATTTTAGAATTTAATTACTTTAATTTAATTTAATTTTAGAAATTTAAACTCCTCATGGAGTGTGTGAATTACACTGAGATCTAGTTCCATGTCGGCCTAGCACACTGAGCAGGTCATAGCATACAGTTCAAAGATTGAGACTATGATACACGGCAGTTGTTTGAGGAAGGCTTTCACTCATGTATTCTTTCTCATACATACATACTTCAACGAAGCAGTTGTGCACTGAACATCTCTTATGTGCTAGGCATTGGGGAGAGTATATTGACAGAAAGATGTCATCAATGAGTAACTGAATGGCACCAATGAGAATTAGCTGTATTGGACAGGATGATAAGAGAAAGCTCTAGGCAGTGAATTTTGAGTAATGAGAGTGAGGTAAAAGTGAAAATTAAATTCACATATGTACTATGTACATACACAGTCCACCAAAATGGTATACATCAGGAAAAGAAAAAATATATATTTTAACACTAAATTTATTTAGACATCATGAGATTAATACAAGTTACTGTTGGTCTCTACAATTACACGAGGTGCTCACAGTGGTGGCTGTTAAGTTCCAGACATTTACTAGTATGGTGAACAGCCAAAGTGTGCGTATAATTTCTTGGTGTATTCTGTATGTGTAGTGTAGTGTTATAAGCTGTATAAAAGCTCACAGGTGTTAAATGGCAACAAATGCATGAGAATGTGGTTGTTGACAATGCTAGGCTAGACCAGGGCAATGAAGAAACTTTAAACAGGCAATATAAAAAGATTAGGCTTATGGAAATATGGAGAATAGGCTGGTGGAGGGATGTCATAGACGTTATTTTGGTAACTTCCAGAAGACATGGAAAAAACTCAAACTAAAAGAAGGCAATGACAATAAAAGTATAGAGAAGATGGGGGTTTGAAGGGCATTAAGAACTGTAGGCTTTGGTGACTGATAGAAAATGGTCAGGAACTGAAGGAAAATGGTCAGGAGCTGAAGGAAAGGGGCATTTCATATACTTAGAGTGTACATAATTACATGGTGACCATCATTCACCATAATAAAGGACTAGTGAGAATTAACTTGTATAGAATTGGGGAATGGATCTACAAATATCAACTGTGTGCTAACTGAATTAGAAATACCTAGAAACACACATAAGGAAAATGTCTAGTAGAAAATTGATCGTGTAGTTTGAAACTTAGAGAACAATATGTAGGTCAGGAATCTTGCTATCAGAGCCGTCAAGATACTGGTGAGAGGCCCTGGAACCCCAAGTGTGCCATGCTGCCCACCAAAACCAGGTGTGGTGGTGCATGCCTGTATTCCTAGCCATGAGGAGGCTGAGATAGGAGGATCACTATGAGTCCAAGCTGTATAGCAAAACCCTGTATCAAACAAACAAACAAACAAAGAAACAAACAAACGAATAAATAAATTCAAAAAACTTTTAGAAGATATTGGTGAGAGCTGATAACATAGATTTGAATGAATTCACTCAGCGAACATATATTGATGTTAACATTAGACAGTAGACAGCAAAATGATGAGGCGTTAGAAGAAAAGTGCTTTGAAAAACTGGAAATTAACAAAGACAGAAAGAAACCAGAAAAATATGTTGACCTAGAAGCTTAAAGGAGAGAATTATAGGCAAAATATCCTATCTGCACAATGAGATACTATTCAGACACAAAAAAGAATGCAATTCTAGTTCACACTACAACATGGATGAAACTCTAAAATATTATTCTGAATAAAAGAAACAAGTCACAAAAGATCACATACAGTATTATGTGACTCGGTTGTACACTTAGTGCCCAGCAGAGGCAGATTTTAAATACAGACAGTAGTTCCTTAAAGCTAGGGAAGATAATTGCAAAGAAAACAGCTGAAAGCTTGGATTTTTCTTTGTGAAAATAAAATATTTTACTATCTCTGGATATGGTCAGGCATATCTACATGTAAATTAAAAATACAAAATTGTACCTTTAAATAAGTGAGTTGCATGAGTTTGATCTCAATAAAAATGAAAGAAAAGAGTACTGGACAAAGTTATCAAGTATGGCAGAAAGGTCTAGTAAAACAGTACAGAAAAGTATCAATTAGTACTTGACCATATAGAAAACTCTTTTGAAATTAGAGTGGGGAAATTTAGGGTATAGAGAAATAAATACAAATGAGAGTGATTGAAGAACAAATGAGGAGGGAAATGTGGAGATGAATTGTTCAAGGACCTTTAATGAGAAAGAATCGAGAGACCTGGAAGCCAAGAGGAAACAATATTGCCTCCCAAAGAGGGCAACACCACCAAGAGAATGTGAATAAGTACATAAAGGGGGGACTAAAAACATAATTATGAGAAGGCAGAAAATGAAGGGACCCATCACAGAGGTAGAGGAAAGAGGAAAGAAGCATAATAGGAGAAAGTACACGTGATGGGGAAGGAGATATTTGCAGATGAGAGCAATTTTCAGGAAGATTCCACCTTCTCATTAATTTGTGAAGCAAACGTGATAAAGCTGCATGGGATTTGGCTTGGTACTTGGGTTGGAAAAGTAGGGAAGATTTTTTAATAGTGAAGGAAATTGGAAAAGAGACTACTAGACTTCTTGGATTACTGGGCAGCAATGAGCTTTCAGCTGGGGTTGAAGACCAAGAATTAGTAGTGACAGCATCCGTGTGTGTGTGTGTGTGTGTGTGTGTGTGTTCTAGCAACTTTCAGGAAGTTTCAAAGAAGAATGAATGAATGTTTCAATAATGTTGGGATTGGTTCAATTTTGAAATTCTGAAAGGTCCTGAGTGAAAAGAGAGCCAAAGCACCAAATGTCAAGAGGATTGACTGAAGAACAAGATCCATGGAGTGGAGACAGTGGTACAGATGGGATGAGGCCAGAGAGAATGATTGAGGAAGAAAGCTTACTCCTAAAAGAAGCAGCTATCTTTTTTTTTAAAACCATAATTCCCAATTACAAAAACACTTTTAATGACAACACACTATGTGTAGATATGTGGATTGTGATGTATATGGGTCAACTTAAAGTTCCTAGATTCAGTGCTTGCAATATCTACGGATCTGGGAGATGATTTGTCAAACTGTGTTCTAACAATGGAGCTACTTTGTTTAATAAGATCAATTTAGTAAACACCCATGGAAGGTGATAAACAAAGTTTTCCTAGCAGACTCAGGACAGGCGACCTGAAGACATGGCTTTCAGCACATTCTCTCCCTTTCCAGAAGTCTGTGTAGTCAAAGTGGTTAGGATAGATATATAGTTACATTCTCTTGATGAATAGAGTGATTTGTTCTAATGGTGTTTGTAGATAGGATATCATGTCTGCATGTTGTACAGCAATTAACCACTAGAAGAATGTATGCAAAGTGTTAATTATTGAAACTGTCCCATCAATTTGATTTGAAACTGTCTCACTGCTATTTGTTTATCAATAAAATTATGGGAAAAAAAGAAGAAAAATTATTCCTATCTGCAGATGCTTTCAATTTTTTTTACACTGACATCCAGATGGAAAATCACTTTCAGTAAAGCTCCTGATGTATGTGTGTATATTTATGAGTACGAGTAACCCAAAAGTTTCCAGATACCATGCTTAGCATTTACACTGTCTGATACATGCTATTATTTTCTCCTTTCTTTCTTCTTTTTAAAAACTCATGTTGGTTAGTATCCCATTAAATTTATTTCATAATTTCATATTGGGTCACAATTCAATGACTGCAAACTTTTCCCTATAGCCACCCTCGAACATTCAAGTGCTCCATTAACATGGAGATACTGTGCGTTCTCAGGTCTAGCCAGCCTCAGAATAACAGAACATGTTAATAAGTCTCAGTTGACAACCTCCTATAATTTATCATGAGAAATTGTGACAATTTGCTCATCTTTAAGATCTATTCTCTGTTTCTCTGACCCAATATTTGTTTTCTTCTCCCTTAATTTCCTGTTTTCCTTCAACTTTTCTTACTCCCTTTGGTTTGGAAATTAATTCTTCCTGGATTTGTTCTTCTTTTTATTGTTTTATTTTTTTAAATGAATTAAAATAATTTTAAGGCTGACCTTTCCATGTCATTTCCAATCTTCCCTTGTGGTTGTTTTATGCTTAAGTATACTGTACCACAGTATGAAAATGAACATTTTATTGTGTGGTCCATCGTTTTCATTATATAAAAATTTAATTATGTGACAAATGAGGTTGCAAAACTGAGGTTACTCACAGCACCTCGCACCATACTGCCAAGTGCCCTGACTTAACCTGCTGTTACCAGGAATGGGTCCTGCAGATCCAGAACCCACAGATACAGAAGTGCCAAATGAACTTTGCCATCAGTTCTGAAATCAAGCAATGACTAACATGAAGTCAGGGCTCCTCGATGCTTTTTTCTGTCTGGGACACTGGATGTTCGCTGCTGTTGAGACTCTGAAAAGGACGCTTTTGACAAACAGTAGTTAAAGTCATAATCATAAATGAACAGATAACTTTTACTGGAACTTCTGCATTTCATAGGTAATTGTAGAATTTTAAGAAATGTTGAATTTACATTTTGGGGGGGTTCTTTTATTTGGGGAAACTGAGGCTTGAAAGTTTAAATGGCTTAAATTAAGGTTGACCAGCTACTAATTTAGATAGCCAGGAATAGATTGATGTAATGGACTCGAATAAGTTCTCAATAGCTATCAATTGTCTTTCAACAAGTATTTTCTCAGAAAGGTTGGCTATATCTGTTAATTGTGTAGTTTTAGAGTGACCAATTGGACAGAAAGTCAGAGTGGAGACTTTGGAAAAGTGATTTGTATTTTGTTAATATAGAGGTGGAGTTAACATAGATGGAGGAGCTGGTAGAGCTTGGAGGGCTCATTTCAATTTCTTCTTCTTCTTCTTCTTCTTCTTCTTCTTCTTCTTCTTCTTCTTCTTCTTCTTCTTCTTCTTCTTCTTCTTCTTCTTCTTCTTCTTCTTCTT
>NW_004524593.1:948297-951939 GCF_000260255.1 Octodon degus | reverse complement strand
AACTAGGGATTGAACTCAGGCCCTTGCACTTGCCAGGGAAGCGCTTATTCTACTGAGCCATCTCCCCGGCCCTCATTTCAACTTCTGTAGGGAACCAGTTTTGAGTCTTTTAAGATCACTTAGTCAAGTTGTTTTCCATCATTACAATTTTGTGGATTATTGACCCATAAGTTTTGTTTATCAGAATTGTCAGTAGAATTATCAACTTTTAAAAATATTCTAATATTTCAAACCTACTCAAATATATTTGTAATAGCTCTCAGAGGTGATGGTGATGTGTAGAAAACTTTGGAATCCCCCGGTTTAATAAGTGACACCTTTCTGGCATGTAAAGACCTTGGTTAATTCATTTATAAAATAAATAATTCAAGGAGATTATGAGGCCAGAGGAAAGTGATTGATGATGTATATTGTTCCTAAGGAGAGTCACATAGAGAGAAAAAAGTCTCTCAAGCTTTCACAGTGAGCAAATAGGTCAAGCAATGGCTGTGACTCATCCAGATCTTTTGACACTGACAAAAGATCTACAAGGTGCTATACATGGTTCCAGGGTAAATTCTAATGGGATTTGACTGACCTTGTCAGATACAAAAGTTACATTTTTAATTATATAGGTCTTGCTTTAACTTGGTCTTAACCATCCAGCAGAAAAGTATAACTATGAGGTATAAAATGTAATGCCGTATTAACATGCTGAGCTGTAAAAGGCTCAAGTTAACAACTCCTGACATTTACCAGTTCTGCTTATAACCCACTACTATTATGGACTATTGGACTATATTGAGTAATTTTGTTGAACTCAAGTACCTACAATCTTTAGACTGATTTCAAGCATGAAAAGATCCTTTAAATACTTCTCCAACTACAGCTTCTCTAACAGCAATGGAACACCCATCTCTGATAAAACAAAATGAAAAGGAGGGACATAAATAGAGGACCATTTTGTAGTGACAAAAAATATATGTATATACAAAATAAGATAGATATATACCTACTTTCTCTTAGTTCAGTGAGAAGAAAGGTTTGTACTAATGCTGTCTAGACAAGATATCATGTCTGTATCTTGTCCCCTCAATAACCACTACAAAGACAATGATAACTGTTCTACTAACCTGTTTTGAAGCTGTTTCATTGCTATTTTATTTTCTCATTAAAATGAATAAAAATGTATAAAATAAATAATTATTGAGTAAGTCCTTTGAGAACTAGGTTGTTCATGAGAGGCCAAAAGCAGTATGAGGGCCACAGAGATAGCTTGGCAGTCTAAGTACCTGTATGGCAAGCACAAGGACCCAGGTTTGATCCCTGGTACCACATGCCATGCTGGCTCCAAAACCCCAGGTATGCTGTACCATCCACCAAAACTAGGTATGGTGATGCACACTTGTAATCTCAGCATTGGGGTGGTTGAGACAGGAGGATCACTAGAAGTCCTAGCTACATAGTGAGACCTGTGCCAAAATAAATAAATGAATAAATAAATACAATATTTTTTAAAAAGTATGACAAGAATGTAGTAAATTTATAGTGTGATAAGGGACACATCAAGATTTATATTAAACAATGTAAAATATGAGTATGTATTAAAATGAGACATGGGATTCCATTTAGGCACAGTATAATCAAAATTAGGAAACTGGGACCAAATCTATTTTTGAAAAAGGAAAGATTTATTAATAAGTAACACTTGGTAGGTAGAGGTGTGAGATTATAGGTGGTGAGGACAGGATGTGTGAAAGTTTGAGAATAATTTTAGGTGTAATTAGGACATTAAAAGTAATGTCATTTGTTTGGATCAGGTTGCTTCAGCAAGGTAAAGGTCAAGGGTTGAAAAGGTCTTTAACAGGAAACTAGGGATTTTGAAAGTGTTTTTAGCTAATGAGGAGCCATGGTTGATTTTTGAGCAGAGACCATCATGACTAGCATTTATAACATGAAAACTTAATTTGCGGAAAGGTGCAGGATGGACAGGTAGAGAAAAACTGGGACATGGCAGATGGGTTAGAAGATTCACTCTGTAATTCAAGCCAAAGCTTTCCCATTGTTTGCTTGAAGTCTTTTACCTTTAATAAAGCATGCAGCAACATTTATTATATGCTCATTTTTACCTTTTGAATCACTGACTCAGTGGGATAGATTCCGTGGGATCTGAGAGCTTGTGATCCATGTGATACAGGCCAATAAAAAACACTATGATAGTTATTTTGTGTACTACATGAATTATAATAGGAACCGGCAACTCATAACTTTTAACAAGAATTGTATTACATGAAAAATGCAAAGACAGTGCTTCAAAATACAGTGACAGCACCACATTCTTTCAAAGCTGTTTAGACTTGATCACTTTTTCTTGCCAGCTTAGAGGTGAAGAAGCATGGGATCTAATTCTATCTGATTTTATTTGCTTTTTTCATATGAGGATAGACAAGAGTGGTCTTGCTAGATAGGCTCTTGATTCAGTAATTGGTGATCTTGTTTTATTATGAGTATTTCATTTTATCTTTTTCCTGCATACTCTGTCACTTCCTTTTAACTTTATATTCTCACCTCATTTCCTCTTCAATTTTTTTTCTTTTCAGTCTCAAGCTTTACTTTAAGTCTGTTAAAAAGGATCAACATGACCCCTTTTAAAAAGGCTAGGACCACTTGCTAATTGTTTAGAGTGGAGGACCCTTTTATTTTAGTTGAAATATGTAAATGTCTTCCCAAGCACCTTCATAATCCTAAAAAGAGTTAATTCTCAAGAAATTATTTTTGAAAGAAAAGACAGCATTCAATTTTAGGCATGCTTATGTCCTTACTAATGAAGATAGACCCAACTTAGATTTTTCAGGAAGCACATGGTTTTAAATATCTTCTCTCGGTGCTTTACAAAGTACCCTTATTCTAGTAAACCATGCCCTTACTTTTGGCTTGAAAATATGCTCACTATATCTATGAAAAGTAAACATGTGTCTGTACCCCAAACATGTTAGTATGAAAAGAGAACATTCTTTGGTTATTTTACATACTCCTCCAGGAAAATAAATGGAAAGAGAGAATAAAAGAAAAAAGAAAGAAGGGGGAGGAACAAAAATTTTGAATGGCAGGAAGCACGAGGTGGTGGGTAGAGATTTGGCGTGCTCTGTTTAGCTTTGGTAGAAGGCTCTCTGGAACAATTAGGCTGGTGTTTTCATTGGCAGGTCCCAGCAGAGCCATTAGTGGTACTAAATGAATGTATCGTTTTGAGGGTTTTCTTGGAGCAGCCTTCTCCATTATTTAGGGAAACGGAATTGTACGTTCACAGGGAAGAGAGAAGATTGAATACCAGCGGACTTAAACTTGAACCCTCCTTCACAGCACACTGCAGAAGAACAGGCTGGAGTGGGCAGCACCGAGAATTCCTCGGCCTACATGCGTTGGATCTAACTTGGATTCTTGTGCATTTTTTTTTACTGGTTCAAAACTAATCAGTGCTTTCTGAAAGTTCCTCTAATAAATTATGCAGCAGCCTTTTTATATCTAGCAGTGAAACGTTTTTAGAATGTCTGCTCAGGAGCAGAGCCTTGATCTGAAATACCCAGTCTCTTTGGCCTAAAAATAAACCTGGATTCTCAGAAGTGTGTGTGTGTGTGTGTGTGTGTGTGTGTGTGTGTGTGTGTG
>NW_004524593.1:933674-948197 GCF_000260255.1 Octodon degus | reverse complement strand
GAGAGAGAGAGAGAGAGAGAGAGAGAGAGAGGTAAACCAAAAAGAGAATGTCAAATGTAAAAAATAATTGATTAATGCATCTTGCAGTTGGAAATGCTGAGGGTTTTTGTTGTTTCAAATGATTCTTCCCTCCTTCTATTTATCTCGTCAAGAGTAACTTTAGAAAAAAATCCAGATTTAAAAAATAAATGAGGTTGACCTCACGTGGGCTCTTCTTACATTTCTATTTTGTGCTGATCATTACACTTTTCATTCCAGATAGTAGTCCCAGGTTCTGCTTTGAGAAACTCTTGCAAAGAGAAGCAGAGCCTGTGACTGCCTCAGCTCCAGGATCCGGCCCTTCCATGGTAAAGCTTCTTTTGGTATAGCATCGAAAGTAACGATACTACTGGGTGAATATCCCAACAAAAGTTAGTTTGCTCTTTTTCTTCTACAAAAATATATTCATTTAAAAGAATACATTCTCATAAATTTGCAAGCAATACAGAAAGAAGAATACGTTTTGCATTTGTTCCATTTTCACTGCCTTCTTTCTTTCATCCTTCCACAATATTAGAAAACAAGCCAAATTCTAAGGTTAGATCAGTTTGTGAAAGTGTGTTTCGTTAATTTTAAAATGGAAATTATTTGAAAAATAACATGAAATATGAAATTTTCAAGCATGTCTGAAAAATGCTATGTTAAATAATACTTTCTACTTATTTGGTTTTTGGCCATGTTCTTTACATACATGTTTTCATTTAATCTCTGTAGCAATTTTAGTAGATAGGTATTATGATTGGTATCATTTTTCAATTATTTTAAGTCCATTCCATTATTTTATAATCATAAAACTGATTCTGGGAGATATTTTATAATGCCACAAATCTTTCAGAAAGAAAGTGGCAAAGCCCAGTTGAATCTAGGTTATTCTAATTCAGAGCTACAGTTTTTATTACTTCTTATTCCATCCCTCAGGAATTTAAACAGAGTTTAAGTGTTTTAGTTCAAGGGGTTTCAGAACTTTTAATAACCTGCATTTAGGATAAGGTAGGGAGTACATTCCTCTCCTCTGCTTCATGAAAAGCATCTTGAGGAGCCACTATTTCACACAAAACTCAGTCTAGCCTGAATCTCCACCTCATTCCACCAGTCTGGAGCTTCTTGGTGAGGAAGGCTAGAAACCACTGAAGTGTGAGCAGGAGCACCACAAAAAGTCAAGGAGGTCTGGGGGTCTGTATACCCTTGTACATCAAAGTCAGATCAAATATTCATAGAGCTCCCAGAATTGCCACTTGGGTCTACAACTAAATTGCTACTTTCCTCTGTAAGCAAATTTGGATAAAATTGTGAAGCAGGAAGGATTTCATGCTTCCAGAATGTCTTTTCTCATTCCATGAATGCTTCACTTCTTGGGGAAGAGCCTAAGTCATTGTTCTTTCCACAGGAATGGCCTTGAATGATATGGAAAAGTATTTGCCTTCAAGAGTAAATATCTAAGGGAATCATGATTGTTAGTTGTCCATGGTTTTTGCTATTTAAACAACAACAATTGCAAATGATACTTGATTGCATATTAGGCTGAGTAAAAAAATTCATGTGGGTAAAAAATAGTAAAATATCAGCATATCAAGACTCAAAGAACTACTATGTCTCAATTATGTATTGCTTGTAGACAGCCATAGAAAAATACTAAAACTAGTTATATTAAATGCTTTTCCATAATTATATTGAGAAACAGCAATGAGACAGTTTCAAACCAAATTAGTAGGACAGTTTCAATAATTAACACATTGCATACATTCTTCCTAGTAGTTATTTGCTGTACAAGATGCAGACATGATATCCTATTTACAAACACCATTAGAGCAAATCAGTCTATTCATTAAGAGAATGTAACTATATATCTATCCTAACCATTTTGAATACACAGATACAAAATGGACATTCATCTGTATATCCTTTTTTGTTTAGTTCCATCACTTGTATATTATAGGTGTGTAAACTCAGCAAAATATTCTAAAAGAGTCCAGTAGTTCATAATTCTATTGGGTCTTCCACTTGACTGGCAGTGTCAGAAATTGTTGACAAGAGTCCCCTACAGCTCAACATGACACCATGGCTTTACTTCTTATACTTCGTTTTTATACTTTTGTGCTGGATGGTTAAGACCAAGATAAAGCAAGACCTATGCAATAAGAGTTGTAGCTTCTGGATCTGATAAGGTCAGTGAAATCTGCTCAGGATTTATCCTGAGATCCTGTACCTCAGATTGTAGATCCTTTGTCAGTGTCAGCCATGTGGATGAGTCACGGCCATTGCTTGGCCAATGTGCTCTCTGTGAAAGCCTGAGAGAATGTTTTCTCTCATGTGACTCTCCTTAGGCACACACTACATCATTGATCACTTTCCTCTTTGGCCCCATAATCTCCTTGATCAGAAAATTTGGGACACTACTGAGTTACATGACGTTACAAGTTCTCATATGTTCTGAATCTTAATTACCTTGGAAGGCTAGGGGCCAAAATGTTGGCTTTCCTTGCAGCCCTCCTTTTTCTCTAATTTTGGTCTGCAAACTTAGGTTGTTAACCCTCCAGAAGAGAAGCTTATTGTTATTAACTTACAACCTAGGCTGTTAAGCTTAATCTCACTCTGTATGAATGTCAAACATTTTAGGCATAACATGGAACAGGTATTTTTCATCAAACATTGATATGTTGAACTTTAAGTCCTTACAGAATATGATGAAAAACATTTAAATATTAGAATATATTTTAAAAATAGGCATAAAGAATTATATAATTCTTATGTTTACACATAAGTCCAGAAATCTAACCATATACAACCTTGAAGCAGGACAGACCCACAACATTCCTTTTCCTGTCTCCTGCCTTCATTCACCACCCCCTTCCTTTTAAATAATCCTCTACCTAAGAGACAGCATGGCAGCAACTGGCATGTCATGACAGGCAGCCCGTATTCAGAAGACCAGAATGACAGGCACTGCAAGCATGAACCTACTATTACAAAATTTCCATCTTTTGTGCAGTTGCTTAGTTCACAGGTGTCTGTATATATAGTTAGTTGGTGAGAATCCTTCCAATTAACTGTTAGATTCAAAAACCTTCTGAAGATTCTCAGGATCATTGCCTTACCCATTTTCTATATATAACTGTATGGCTTCCCCTGTCATGTTTCCTAGCTCTTCTCCTTGCTCTCTTTTCACTGTCTAGTCCTCAAGTTCTTACTTTCCTTTTAGTTGTATTATACATTTCCATTTATTTCTTCTTTTGAGTTCTTATACTAGGGAAACTATACAATATTTACACATGTGTGTCTGGTTTATTTCACTTATGAATATATCTTCAAGTGGCATCCACTTATATATAAAAGCTTCAAGTTTATCATTCTTTATAGCCGAGTAATACTCCATTGTATAAAAATACCACATCTTTTTCATCCATCCTCAACAATAGGATACTTAAAGGGATTCAAATTTGGATACTGATTTTTAATTCTTTTTTTTCAAACAGGTTTGAACTTTGAGCTTCTAACATACTAAACAAGAGCTCTACCATTGAGCTATAGCCCTAGTCCTTTTATCTTTTATATTATATGGGATCTTGCTAAATTTCCCAGGCTGGCTTCACATTTATAATCCTCTCTCTTTAGCCTCCAAAGAAAGTCTTCCACCATACTGGGAATTTAATTCTTATTTTTTATTCTAAATTACTGATAACACTAGTGTAGTATTTATATAATTAACAAAATAGACATTACATTGAGGCTGCCCACGCAGAAGGGCAGAACCATTGGCCAACATAACTGAGTGTGGGGTGAGTGCCATGACTTTCTTGATTTTGCTGCAACCTGAAATGTGAGCAAGCCAGGCACAAGGGATGATTCATGTCTTGGAAGGGTTTCTCCAGCAGCTACATGGTAAGCAGTGTGGGGCAAAACTGAACAAGAAGACAGAAGACCACTACTATAGATTGGAAAAGAATAACAAGGGCCCATGGTAGTAACACTGAAGTGAAGGAAATGGCATTGAACGTAATTTATAAGTAAAACAGGTAAATTCAACTGATGCAAGTTTCTACCAAAGATGAAAGGAGAAAACAAACTAGATATCTGAAGCCATGTATGAAAATATCTGTCTTACTGCTAGTCTTTATAGAACCATGACTATCACAGTCTCTAATTTTTTGACAGTGAAGAAATCCAATCATAAGATAGTTAAAAACTTGGTTTACTTATTGGTCCAAAAATGTTGCTTTTGCCATTGTTGTCTAACATCCATCAAGAGAATTACTTATTACTTTATGCTACAGGAGAGAACACCTAGGCTAAATATGTGTCCAGTTTACATAGCTGGTAAGTAGCAAAGCTGAAGTACAAATCCTCTCTGTCTGAATTCAGATCTATGTTCTAGAAACATACCTTAGTATAAAGAAGGGTTTCCAGAGAGTAAATATTTAGGCATTGTGGGTTGGTTGGCTACATAGGACATATGGTTTCTCTTGCATTTTTGCTTCTTCTCTGGATTTTTTCTGTTGTTTCAACTCCAAAAGATGTAAAAATTATTCTTAGTTCACAGACTATGCAAAAAATAGTCACACGCTGCATTTAGATTATTGTTTATAATTTTCAAAGTACTTGCCTTGAGTATACACACATATACCTCACACACAACACCCACACCCACACCCACACACACACACACACACACACACACACGTCTTTTTATCTACTGGCGGTAAAAGGGTATGTGGGGTGGAAGGATAAAAAAAGAGAAATCACATAGCTCCAGGTTTCCTGGGGAAAGGGAAATACAGCTGGAATAGGATATCCATGGTAAACACAGGAGACCACAAGAGCGTGAGTCATCACTAGGCCATAGTCTGAATGTGATCATTCAGCCAACAAATGATCCTCAGATGGCTTCAAAACACTAATGCTAGGGGAGAGGGGGGGAAGAATTTAGGGAGGAAATGTACTCTCTAGCCAGAACATGGGCCCTGTCTTTCTGGAAAAGGATGGGGTGATACCATACGGTGGCTAAAAGAGTGACTTTCTATGCACTTGCTCTCAGAGGGCAGCAGAGGAGGTGAGACAAGTCTGGCCAAGGGGAGTGGAGCAGAGGAGGCGTGGAGGGTGTGTGTATGTAGAATTCTCTTTCCTCTGTCACCATCACATTTGCGACTTTCAGATGCACAAGGCTGATCTACCATACTTCTGGAAAAAAGCCAAAGTTTACAGATGATGAAGCAAAGGCAAACAAAAATTATCCCATCAAAAGCTCAGTGCCCTCTCTGGGAGAATGTATATTAAGTACTTGTATCCACATGAAATTTGTGGGCTTACGGAAACTTAGCAGGGGAGAAAATGGAATCAGAAGTCCTCTGTCCTTTGAGGCATGATGATAAGTGAGCCCCAGTTAAGACTTGTCCTCAAGTATTATTTAATCATAGGATTTTTAAAATGCCTATTTTATTATCTATTTTTTCACTTAACTGTTTCAATTAAAGCAGTTAAATATTGATGCAAAAATGGCTACTTTGTGCATTATAATCTGCACCTACCTCAGTCAAATTTGTTTCAGTTTCTTTTTGAAACTTGCTATTGAGAAATAGTCTATCATCGAGGTTAGAGGAAAAACTGCTGAGCCAGAATGGCTGAGGTTCAAATCTAAGCTTTTTACTAGTCACTTGCACAAAATAGCAAGTGCTGTGCTGGAGGGACAGGTGCTAGTGGAGTGATTAGGCTTGAACTAATGTGCACTCAGAGGTTGGAAAAGATGTCAGAGAGACCTCCTGGAATAGGTAGCACTTATGCTAACTCCTGATAGATGGGTATCTAGCAGAAGCTTACACAGGAAAAAAAGCATTCTAGGCATAGAAAATATTTGTGCAATTTTTGGAATCAGGAGAAAATGTAACAGAGTGGGAAAGTGCACTTGCTTTTGGAGTGTAAAGAGAGTAATGACCAGAAATGAAAGTAGGCATGCATGGAACCAAGTAATAAAGGACCCTGAAATACTTCTATGGCATATGGGTTTAGTCCCAAGTTCACTGGGGCACTATTGTTGAGCTGAACTTGATTTGACTTCTTTGAGGAGGATGGAAAGAACTGGAGAAAAGCCAACCAGTTAATCTGAGTTAATAAACCATGACAGAGGGTGTGCTGTTTTAAAGCAAAGGCACAATGGACCAGTGAAGAGGGAATTTTTAGAATTATTCAGAATGTAGAACTTACTGGTTTGGGCAGTTGATTGGCAAAAGAAAAAGGAGCTTAGGCCATTGCTCTCTAAGGTGCTAGATTAGGTATGGAGTAACACTAAGCCCTGTCTTTGTGATGGGGAAACATAAAAAGAAGACCATGTCTTGAGTTTTATACAGTTGAATTTGAGGCCATGGAGACATCCTGGGGACCACATTCATCAGATAGTTACATGTATTTGTAGGGCTAGAGCTTAACCAAGAGTTTGGCTGATTCATCTTCGTCAAACTAAGAGAACATGGACAGTGGTGCCAAAATTTTAAGATGTCAAGAAGGTAAGGTCAGAGAGGTGAACTTTTTACTTCTTACCTACTTCTAACAAGGATGAATACCTGGAGATGTAAGCTTGGAAGTATTAATTTATGAATCCCATCTAACTGCTACTCTCATATCTCCCTAGTAAGTGCTTTGGTTTTTATTCTTCTGCAATGAATATTTCATACCTGTAGAGTCTTCTGAGGTCTTTGTAGCAATCACTTTGCACTTGATTAAGAATGCAGAGTAGGCTTGAGGACAGCTTCTTTCATGTGATTCCACAGACCTTAACAACATTCTATCCTCTTTCCTTCCTCCTGCCCTGCTATTGCATGGCCATACATTTTCAATGTGTGGAGCCTGAGTCAGGGATTTAGTGATTTAATGAGAGGTTCTTTAGAAGATAGCAGTGGAAGAGCAAGAGAAGTGGGGGCAAGGGACTAAGCAAAGATTTGATTGCTGTTGGAGTATAACATCTTCAATCTCGGATCTCAGGAAGCTCATAGATGTGAATGAACCACTGGTTAGTTCCATTTTGAGGCAAAAGGATTTTTCTTGTTCTCCTCCATTAGTGAGCCATTGAATTCGAGCTGCTCCTGGAGAGAGAAGAGCAATCTCTGTGAGCCAGTTGCAATTTGATGAGGGGAATTCTCTAAAGAAAGGGACAAGTTGACTGTTAGCAGCTAGTAGGTGGGAGGTGAGGTACAAGTTTGGGCAGCTACCTTTGGGCTCTACCATACTGCTGACAGTGGATCGCTCATAGGTCTGGCATCATGTTACCCCAGTTATCTGAACTCTTTCACTGCTCTTTATTCTCTCTTCCCTTTGGCTTCGTCCTATTCAACTGATTAGGTAATTATTAAGTCTTCTGTGGTAAAAACTTTCCATTCTCCTCCCCATGCTGACTTATCTCCCCCACCCCTCCTCACTGTCTTCCTTTGCTGCCAAAGCTCTATGGCTTCAGTCTACTGCCATCATCTCCATCCACGTGTCCAATTCACTCTCCAACCCACTGCCGTCTGGTTTCTGTCTCTACTGTTCTTCTGAAATTACTTTTGTCAAAGTTACCAACTTTCTCTTCATTTCTACTTCTGATAGACACTTTTCTGTTCTTCTCTTGCCTCGATTGCCAAGAATACTTGGAATGATCCTCTCCCTTGGCTTTAGAGAGGCCAACTCAGTTGGATTTCTTCCTACTTTTTCATCACTCCTCAGATGTCTTTGCTAGTTTCTTTTCTTCTTATTATTCCTTAAAATTTGCTATTCCTCAGAGCTTATTCTTTGCCTTCTCTGCTAACTTTATACACTTTTCTTTGGCCAGACAAGGATTTTATGATTCCCAGAAAAGGTCTCTCCTTCACTATCTCTTGATATAGAGCTTAAATGGAAGGTTTTTCTTAAACAAAACACTAATATTTCCTTCTTCTAGGTTTTTAGAGTGCTTAATTCTACATACAAAGTGCTACAAAAACATAGTGAATATTTAAATTTTTAGAAGTATGTTCAGTAAAGGACACATTGCCATTAATCCTCAAAATACTACTCCTTGCTTTAAACCCTTAGTTTGCCACTTTCTGAAGCAGTTCTTGAAGGCCTTTTAAAAGAATGTCCTTAGTTATGTTGCATGGATGCCTCCATGTCCCAAACTGATTCAAAATATTTACATTTCATAGTCATTTTGATTTGGGGCAAAAGCCAGAGGTCTCATGGTACCAAATCTGCTGAATAAGGTGGATGAGGAAACACTGTAGTGAATAGTTTTACTTGAGAAAAATTTCTGCAAACATTTAATAAAAAAGAGATCGATTATAAAACATGATGAAAGTATAGATTAAAAATAATATAGTAAAAACACATTGATATTAATACCAATCAAAATAGTTAAAATATTCCCCTCATCTTCACACATACTTATCTCATTATTCTTGGCAGTATGTCTTTACTATAATAAGGATTTTTTAATTTAAAGATTTCTGATTGAAAATTAACTCTCTCTTTGCTGGTTTGCTAAACATATGTTTTGCTGAGCATACACATTAGGAAGTCAGGATTAAATACCTAATTCGTCCCATCTTTCTAATCCTTATCTACATATTAATATGTTCTAAATTTGAATACTCTATAGAATCACATATACAACTTATCTAATAAGTATCTCTAATTAATAAGAAATCTCACAGGGCCCTCAAACTGCCATATCAACGTAGACCTAAGTCATCAAGCTCCCTCTTGCTCAGTGAAAAATCTCAGGGATCAATTTGGACTTTTTATCTTTTACTTCACATTATAAAATTCACTATACATGTCTATTGTTTATGCTTATAAATATCTCTCCAACTCAGCTACAGTGTTTTAAGTGTCTTCTCGATGCCATGTTTCGCACCTTGGAATTCATGCACCATTTTTCTCAAAATTTCTAAAAGATAATTTTAATCCAGTCCCTTCCCTGCTACAAAGGATCTAAATGTCTTACCATGGTGTACAAGACCTTTCAGGTTCTTACTGCTATAAACTCAGTTCTGGGAACACAACCCTAACCCCCAAATCCTGATCAGACACTCCTAAGCATGGACTCTCACAGCACCGTTAACTTTTCCTATTAGAACACCTGCTGCTCACTGCTGTTTGCCCATGCCAGGATGAGCGCATTTATGAGGTTAGAAACGCTGTCAGGCCTTGTTCAGCCTTGGATCACAGCTGATAGGATCTGATAGTTAGTGGTGGCTGAATAAATTCTTTCTGAATTAATGAGTATATTGCTCTTACTTTTAAAGTCAAAGTGTAAAGGATTTCCAATTATCACTGTTGTAGGATTCCATTCACTTCTCCCATTTCAGTAAACTAGAAAGTCGAGAATTTTTTTTGAAAGTTGAGAATTTAATTTGGTGCATATGAATTGTTAAAAATAACTGTCTTCTGGGAAGTGCAGGAGCATCTGCGTATATGTGAGTGACATATTACTGAAAGAATGCTTCGCTAGAAAACAGGACTTGAAGAAAAACTTTTAAGATGCTCTAAGTATAAGAAAAAGCTTCAAGAGAAGAGAGAGGAATCATAAAAGAATAATAAAGTGAGTGCATGGATTTTACCATTAGCTGAAATACACTGTGTCTGCTCTAATGACCCATAAGGACCACTGCTCCCAGGAAGAGCTTTCTATTTTAAACCCAGTAAATACCTGTGGAATTACAGTGCCCATTCCTATCCAGGTCCCGGGAGTTCATCCTGATGGACTGTTTTTGCCAAGAACCTGTTCTGCCTTTAGTCACCACTCATAACATTGTCAAAGATTGAGAGAAGAAGGGAAGAGAGTGACTTTGGGTGTTCTTTGGTCTCTTGCTGCCTACCAGAGGGAACAGGTCCTATATTCCTTTCTTTGAAGCTCAACTTTTGCAAGATATATCAATACTCTGCTTTAAGAGGATTTTATAGCCGAAATATCAGTGAACCTTGGAGTAGATATAGAGAATGGGATATTCTGTGTTTTCTGATTTTTTTTTTTTTTTTGTATTTTCGGAAAGAGTCTACAGGGTGTTCAGGGTCTCACTACTAGATTGGACTCATAGTGATCGACCAGTTTACAGCCTCCCAAGACTGGAATTACAGGCATGCCTCACCACATCCAGTCTCAATTGCTCTCTCAGTGTGCCCCTGGGATGGGGCCAGCACGACAGGCTTGGGGATCAAACCCCCAACCCTTGTACCTGCTTGCAGGCACTTTAATCTATTGAGCTATTTTTTAAAAATAATTTTATTGAGAAATAAATAGCAATGAGACAGTTTCAAAACCGATGAGTAGGACAGTTTCAATAATTAATACATTGCATATTGTTGTCTTCTTAGTGGTTATTCATAGTACAAGATGCAGACATGATATTCTGTCCACAAACACTATTAGAACAAATCTTTCTATTCACTAAATTAGGAGAAAGTAGCTGTATATCTATCCTAACTATTTTGAATATATAAATACAAAATGGTCCTTCATTTGTATCCCCTTTTTTTGTTTAGTTTTGTCAGAGAAGGGTATTCCATTGTCATTTAAATATTGTAGGTGCATGAATTCAGCAAAATATTCCATTATAGTCCAGTAGTCCATAATAGTGGGTTTTCCATAAGACTGACAATGTCAGAAGTTGTTGACTTGAGCCTTTTACAGCTCAGCATATTAATATGGCTTTACTTTTTATACTTCTTTTTTATACTTTTCTGTTGAATGGTTAAGACCAAGATAAAGCAAGACCTATATAACAAGAAATGTAACTTTTATATCTGACAAGGTCAGTCAGATCCCCTCAAGATTTACCCTGAAACCTTGTGCCACAATCTGTGTTTTATTTTCCATTTTGAGTCCATCTCTACTATTAATACAGCCAACAAATATTGAATAAGTACTTGATAATATGCAAGATAATGTATTAAATTGCTTTCATATTGGGAAAGGTATGATACTTGCCTTCTGGAAACTTTGTCCAGCTAATGAAAGATGAATGCTCAAAATTTATAGGTGCATTTATTTACTTTACTACTTTATGTATTTGTATGTTTGTTTCTTTTGAAATCACATTGTTATGGAAAGCTGCTCAATATTTTACAAAAACCAACAAAACTGTGAAAAGAAGAAACAATTAGCCCAAATCCCACTACCCATTTCATCCTCTCCTGTGAGTCTAGATGTGTAGATAGGTACAAGATTTTAAATAACCAGGATTATATTACACTTACTGTTGTACTATCTACTTTGTCAATCAATAATATGTTGTTGGTTCTTAGTCTGGTTGTTCTGCTACCATGAAATGCCTGGGACTAGGCATTTCACTTTTCAAAAAATGGAAATTTTTTTCATTGTTTTGAAAGCTGGGAAGTCCATGGTTGAGGTGGTAGCCTCGGTGTCCAGTGAGAACTGTTCTCTGCTCTCACTTAAGAAGATGCCTTATTTCCACATTCTCTTCAGGGGGAAGGAAGCCATGTACTCACATGGCAGCATCTAGAAGGGCAAGAAAGCCTACCGCTGTATGAAGCTTCATTTATAATGACCTGAATCCCACTCAAGGGAAGAGACCTCATGATTTAATCAGATTCTAATACAGCTTCTTTGGCTTTTAAGTTTCAATGCCTGAATTTTTTGTTTGCTTGTTTTTTTTTTTTTTTTTTTTTTGAGAAAGGATCTCACCATGTAGTTCAGGCTGATCCTAAACTTACTACATAGCTCAAGCTGGCCTCAAGCTCATGGTAATTTTCCTGCCTCAGCCTTCCCAGTGCTGCGACTAGGGACGTGTACCACCATATCTGGCATCACCTGAATGTTTGAGCAGGCATATGCAAAGAGAGCAGGAGATTTTGCATTTTAATAAATTCTGATCTGAATCTTTTTAGTGACCTCTCTGTGTGCTGTGGTTTATCTTGCATGTTAATAAAATTTGTTATTTATGTTTTTAGCATATTTTCAGCTATTATAGAATTCTATTAGCATAGTAAACTGTATTTTTATACTTACGCTATCATGCTATATTTTTGCTGTTATCCTATTTTTCTTGATGTGTATCTGAAATGTGTTTTAAAATTAAATATCCTTTTCAATTTGCTTGATATTCTGAAGAATATGAAAAATAAATGTAAAATGTTTTAATCTTTGTATTTCTTATGTTTATGCTACTTCTAGCATTAATATATTTTTACTCCTTCCTTCCCTCTTGCTTTTCTTTCTTTCTTTTTCTCTTTCTTGGTTTATGTCATTCTTGCTTCCAAAATCTACATATTCTCTCTTAATATTTTAGTTAAGCAGGGTTCCCTTACTGAGCCCTCTCTTGATAGTTTCTACATTCTTGATGGCATTGTTTGGATGATCAAAGACTCAATTAATTTTTTTTTATTTAATACAGTGTTTACAGGGCTTACAGGGTCTCACCATGTAGATCGGACTTATAGTGATCCTCCTGTTTACAACCTCCCTAGTGCTAGGATTACAGGTGCATGCCACCATGCCCAGTCTTAATTGCACACCTCAGGGTGGGGCCAGCATGGCAGGCCCAGGGATCTGCAAGGCCCCTGGCCCTTGCATCTGCCTAAGCAGGTGCGTTAATCCACTGAGCTATCTGGCTGACCTTAATTTTTTAGGTTGATGTCTTCTAATTTCCAAGGGCCATTTTCCAGTGGAGAGTTCCAAGCCATGCAATCTTTCTTTTTCTTTGGAAATTGATTTTACTAAAACTTGAGTCCTTGATGCTACCAGTCTTACCTATTATAAGTTTTAAAGTGCAGTTTCTTTCATCAAAGGTATTCTTTTACTCTACTACATTAGCTAATTCTTTTTTATTGATGAGAAAAAAAAATATAAAATCAAGCTATCATACTTCTTTGTTGTTTCTTGAGCTTTTTGAGAAGTCACAGAAGTATCTATCGGCATTACTATTGGCAGATCAATTTCTGAAGAACTTCTGGTTCTTCCTATATACTTATTTTGAGTCATTTTGGACCCTGATTTTGGAAAGTACCAACACTACTCTGTGACCAGACCAGTAGTAATTAATGCCTAGAAGAGTTCCAGTTCTTATTTTTACTAAGCAGTTGCCTCTATGAGTTTATTTAAGTCTTCAATGTAAGTGTCTGAGCCATTTTTTCACTCTGGTGTTACCTCTATTTCCACTTCCTTGTTTCTTCCAAGCAAGGTCTTTCCCTCCCTAGGCATAGTTCTTGGTTAATTCCCCATCAAGTCTCTGAGATCACACTTACCTTCTTTTATTATGGATTTTTAGCATTGTTGCTAGCTATGAAGCATCCAAAGCCATGGGATTTATTAGTCATAAAGTTTATTGAATGCTTTTGTTAACACTTTATTAATATTACTCATTATTTTCCTCCTAATGAGTGTAGGAGGTAGGTACTTTCTTATTCTTGTTGTATACCTGAGAAACTGAAGTGTAATGTACCCTGCCACATGGCCATGAGTAGAAAAGGTGGGATTTGCAACATCGCTCTGCTTTGAGAGCCTGTGCTTAGCATTTGGCATTGACCTTTTATTTGCTTCTTTTCTTTCAAGTTGTATGAGTACTTCTTCCACTTTCCCCTTTTTGTGCCTTGTATTTTATCTTCCTTTGTATCTGAACCTGGTGAGTTACCTGAGCATTTAACTTTCCAAGTAAATTTCATTGTTGATCTCTCAAGACAGTGGATAAAGGGTTGCCGAGCCCTTGAATGATAGTATATAATCCTTTTTTAGCATTAAAATATTTTTTATTTTGTCATAGTATGAAATTCACTTTCTAAAAATCTAATAAATATTTCTTTTTATAAGACATTGTTTATATTATTATTTTTTTTTGTGGAACCGGGGATTGAACTCAGACCCTTGCACTTGCCAGGGAAGTGCTTATTCTACTGAGCCATCTCCCCGGCCCCTGTTTATATTAATTTTGAAAGATAATCAAAACCTAAGCCAAATTGAAGATTATTTACAAAAGTCAACATTGAGACATATTAATAAACAGTTTCTTTGTAGCCTGACTATAAGCTCCTTTGAATAAAAACTGGGTGGTTCAGATCCCCTGTATCACATATTAGAGAGTTTTTTTCTGAATAATTATCTGATGGATTGAATTAACATTTTTTAGGATAAGATTAAATTGGATCTTATTTAATTGAATTGCAGTAGTCTAATACTAACAAAGTAAATCATATATAATTGAAATAACATCTCTAATGTACATAATTTTATATTAATAATTATTTTATTTTTTAAAATAATTTTATTGAAAACAAGTATCAATGAGACAGTTCACAAACGATTACTGGCACATTTACAGAAATTAACACATTGCATATTGTCTTAGTGGTTATTCATTGTAAAAGATGTGGACATGATATCCAGTCTTAAACACTATTAGAACAAACCTCTCTGTTCATTGAATTGAGAGAGTGGAGCTGTATATCTATCCTAACTATTCTGAATATGCAGATACAAAAAGGTCATTCATTTCTACCTCACTTTTTTTGGTTAGTTTTGTCAGAGAA
>NW_004524593.1:927166-933299 GCF_000260255.1 Octodon degus | reverse complement strand
ACACTTACATCATTGATCACATTCCTCTGTGGCCCCATAACCTACTTGATCAGAAAATGTGGGACACAACTGAGTTACATAATGTTAGAGTATAGGTGCTCCTATATCCTGAGTCCTCACTGACCTTGAAAAACTGGGGCCAAAATGTTGGCTGTCCTTGCAGCCCTTATTTTTGTCTCATTTTTGGTCTGCAAACGTAGGTTGTTAACCCTCCAGAAGACAGGCTTATTTTTACCCTACAACATATGCAGTTGGGTTTAATCTCACTATCTTTCTAAATATCAAACATCCTAGGCATAACATGGAACAGGTATTTTCCATAAACTATTGATATGTTAAACTTTAAGTCCCTGCAGAATATGAAGACAAAAATTTGAAAAATAAAAACAATTTGAAAAAAATATGAATAAACAATTACATAATTTTATACAGAAATTAAGAAATCTAACCATTTATAGCATTGTAGCCGGACTGTCCTGTGACATTTTTTCCTTTCTCTTGTTTTCATTTATTGCCTTTATTTTTAAACAAACATTTACTTGAGAGACAGTATGGCAGTAATTGGTATGTCATGACAAGCAGTATGTATTTAGAAGACTGGAATGGTAGGCATTTTGAGCATGTCCCTACTGTCTTCAGTGTAGCTGCTTAGTTCACAGTTATCAGCATTTATAGTTAGTCAGGGTGAGAATCCTACCAATTAACTGCTAGTTTCAAAAACATGTTGAAGATTCTCAGGATCCTTGCCTTACCCATCTTGTGCATGTAAATGTATGGCTTTTCCCCTGTCATGTTTTCCAGTTTCCTTGCCCTCTTCTCATTGTCCAATCCTCAAGTTCTCACTTTCCTTTTAATTGTGTTATGCCTTTCTATTTGTATTTCTTCTTTTCAGTTCTTGTACTAGGGGGACTATATAATATTTACACATGTGGGTCTTGTTTATTTCACTTTTGAGTATATCTTCAAGTGGTATCCACTTAAATATGAAGGCTTAGAGTTTATCATTCTTTATATCTGAGTAATACTCCATTGTATAAAATACCACTTCTTTTTCATCCATTCCTTAGATGACAGGCATCTTCGTGGTTTCCAAGATTTGGCTATCGCAAATTGTGCTGCTATAAACATAGGTACACACATATCATTGTGGCATATACTGTTTAATGCCTAATTTGTTTTGTCTCCTTTTCTCAAATTTTCCTCCCTTTTCTCCTCTTAATTTCTTATATCTTTCTTTTTTCTTTCTTCTTCTTCCAATTTTGCATGCATATATCCGGTAATATGAATAACTGATTAGAAGATAACACTATGCATTACAAAAATATTGTGAAATTCATATTACTTTTTAATTGAAATTCTGTATCACTTGTAATTTTCTGTTTTAATACTCTTTTGTACTCTCTTTATAAAATAAAAAACATTAAACTTGTAGGACAGGATCATTTAAAACAAATCCCTTTTTATTACCACATTTTGAAGCTCACCTGTTTTCCAATGATATTATTATGACTTGTATTTAAATGTCCCCCAAAGTTTCATGTACTCATAATATATATAAGAGCTTTTTGGAGGTGGTTAGAAGTAGAATGTGTGAACATGGATTAAGAGTGTAATAAATAAATTAGTTCACTGATCAGCTTAGCAACCAATGATCTGGGAATGGATAATGGGAAGCTCCAACAGGTATGTGGGTGACGTGGATCAACAGACTTATAGTTTGGGTGGACTATAAGGGGGAACCAAAGAAGGCAGGCTAACTGCTGCTGCTGCTCCTGCTTCCTGCCTGCCTTTTCATGGACTGTTTCTTTTTTATGATGCTCCTCTGCATGTTTACCACTTTGCAGTCATCCAGGTAACATCAAGACCACCTTGTGAGTGTTGTGTATTTTGCCTGAGCAGTGAAAAAGTAACTGAGACAGATATATGGAAGAAAAAAATAATACATAAATTTTCTACTGCTGCTGTAACAAGTTACCACACAGTAGTTCAAGACAACACAAGTTCATTATGTCACAATTCTAGATCTCAGAATTCTAACATTAGTCCCTGGGTGATCAGGTGTTGGAAGAGCTGTGTATTTTTCTGGAAGGTTTAGAGGAAAATTTGTTTCTCTGTTCTGTCCAGTTTCTACAAGCCAATCACATATCTTGATGTATGGCCTCTTTTCTCCTTTAAATGCAATATTGCAACATCTTTCTGGTCTTTCCTTTCTCATCACATCCTTTCCTCTGGCCACAGATGCAAGAAGTTGCCTACGTTTGGATAAGGCCCTCGCAGCTAATTCACAACAGCCTGCGTCTCAAAGATTATACCCTGTCTGTTCTGTAAAGGCACGTATTACTGGTTCCAGGAATAAAGATATAGACATCTTTGAGGGCATTATTCTACCTACCACCAAAGATATTATGGCACTACAGTTTGAGTCTGCTCAGTATATATAGTTAATTCTCCTATTTTAACCTCAAGTTCTTGTAACACTTTAACAGTTCTGGGGAAAATTGCACTTCACTTCTAGCAGTATTAATTCTTATAGGAAGTAGCAAAAAAGAGTTCATATAGTGGTTGTAATAAATTTTGTTAGTTTTTCCACATGTAAATTTCAAAGAATAAATATATTTCTGGTTGATGACATCTTGGAGAAGATGATGTCTGGACTCTCTCATGGTCTTCAGAAGGGAAACATAATTATACTGAGGAAATGGAAGGAAAGCAAGGAGGAAGAAGGGAGGGGTTCTTGACTTCTTCCTTGTGTCACCAAGAGGGTGACAACTCAGAGAGAGATGCAAGAGGAGAAATGGGAGAAGGAAGATTGTGCTAGAAATGGAATTCTAGAGATAAAGTGAATATCCTACAGTCACATTACCTGTGGCATGAATAAGATCGTACTACCATTATCTAACAAATTTCATTAGCCCCTGGACAGCTCTAAACCCTTTTCTTCATGCACTGTCATGTGTGTCTAGTGTTTCTGTGAGTCTGCAGAAGCATACGCCTTGAGAATTCATGGCCATCAGTTCCTGTGGCCATAATCTTCAAACACGGTCACTGCCTCACCTGCAGATACTCAGCATCTCCTTATGATCTTCTGCCCTCACAATTTTTCTGGGGAGCAGCTGGTGTTTGGCTGTAACCCAAGGCTTTAAGCTGCTCAAATGCTGGAGTGGGGCTCAAATCTCTTCATACTGCCAGCAATGGAGACAGTGACCCTTATCTCAGTTGGCACTATGTATTTTTATTACACTTGGAGCCAAAGTGCTTGAATATCTTGGGATACATACATTTCCTTTTGAAGACAACTTTTAGTTTTTTCTTAAGTAGTTCAGAATCTAGTTTGTAAAATTAGGTAAATAATGAAATGTCATTGTGTTCCTTACCTTGACCTTGAGTTTTCATCTCTCCATGATGACAGGCACATACTCCTCTGTCTTTAATCCAAGCCTTAACCCCTGTCTCAATGTACTCATAGGAAATACAACCACCAACTTGTCCCAATGAACTACTATTTCAGATACATTGAAATTCACTGTGCCAGAATTTCTTTTGTGTTAAAGTAGAACCACTCATTACATGGGCTTATTGATTTCAAGATGTCTGGGTAAACTAGGTAGAGCACTATATTTGATAGAGGAGGGAAAAGAATCTAATGTTAGAAAACAAGTAGGACTGGATATATGTACACATTTGAGAGTTCTTAAAACAGTGATGATGCTTGATAATTTAAGTGAATAAGAGTTCCCAGTGATGAACATGGACAGTGAGAAAAGTGTGGGCTGCACACAAGTCCATGGGGGAATAACTTTTAAGGATTAGAAGCAGGGTGGCATTGGGAAGAACTCAAATCAGAAATTGAGAATTGGTAATCTAAAAAATAGGAGGAGACCCAGTCAGAAGCATGTATTTCAATGAAAGCAAATGAAATAGCATTAAGAAGGAAGAAGTAACTATTAATATAAAAATGCATGGGGCCAGGGAGATGGCTCAGTGGAATAAGTGCTTCCCAGGCAAACACAAGGGCTTGAGTTCAATTCCCAGTTCCACCAAGAAAAAAAAAAAAAAAAAAGCAGTAAAGCATTCCGGTAAGAGAATGATTGATTTTTTTTATGTTTGGAGTAAGAAAAATTAAGATATCATTGAAAAATTAAATGTAAACAATATTGGTACAGTGATGCAGATGAAAATCATGTCTTCATATGATTATAGGGGCACATAAAAAGAAATAAATGGGTGATGAGGACATTATTCTCTTAGGAAGTTTGAATTGGAACAGAAGAAGGAAAAAGGGAGGGTGTTATAGTTTGGTCAGAAAAACCTCATCCTGTGGGACCAGAGGAAAGAGAACAAAAATAGGTGAGGAAGTTTAGTCAGTTTTAATGTGTGGGGCTATGTGTACGGGGAGTAGCGATGAAATGTTTAAAGAATGGCCGTGATGCTTTTATCAAGGGAGGAGGCACAATCATCTTGTAAAAGACAAATGAGTAAGAGGGCTGATAGGAATAAGAAAGATCGTGGAAGATTTCAAATAATCCCCCGAGAAGAGATAATTATGCATCAGTACAAGTAGAGATGCGTGGAACTAAAGTTCTACATGAGATTAGAACTTTAAAGAAGTAAGCTGAGGAGTGTGATGAGAATATTTGGCAAAAGGGAATGGAGCTAAGGCCATTGGAAGGAAAGAAGGCAAGAAGAAGGCTGTGTTTTCAGTACATGGTTCGAATAAATGTTGGTGGTTCCTAAGGAGATGACAGGAGCTGAGTGAGGGGGAACATGAAGCCAGATGCTGAAGCTCTTAGGAGATGGGGAAAGAGGTGGAAAGCACTCGGTGCTGTAGAGCAATGAGTTGGACCTACAAATGGAAACATTTAACAGGAGGGAAGAAACCAAGATTTTGTTGTTGTAATAGTCAGTGGGGAAAATGTTTTATTTGTCAGTGTTTTTGAGGGTCTACTAGCAAAGTGACGGTATAGCGAAAGGATTGGAGGAGCAAGTAGATAGAGATATTGACTGAGAGGGGGAATCTGAGTGGCAGAACACATGGGAAGAGGTAGCAGTGGGAAGCTTCCGGATGGTTTGCGCAGAGAGACAGTTGGTATTAATGACAGAAAGGTTTAAGTTTAGCCAAACCATCGTTCTGGCTTTGGCACAAATCATTTTGGTGAGGAAAACTGGTAGAGTCATGGGGGCCAGATGCCAGGTTTTGTTCTCCTGGAGGCTTCTTCTCACTTCCAGAGTGCAGTCAGGCTTGTGCTGATGGTGGGTGTGGGTTGCAGTGAGGATAAACAGTGGCACTATGGGTCCCAGTCTCGGGGTATTCATTCATCCCTTATGTCTTGTGTTTGTTTTGCTTTTACTGTCACCAGCGAGTGAGCTTAGGGCCTTCAGGTTGAACTACACCCCCAGCTCTTCTTTATTTTTATTTTGAGACAGAGCTTCTGCTAAGTCACTTAGGCTGTCTTGAAACTTGTGATCCTTTTGCCTCTGTTTCCCAGAGTGCTGGGATTAGGGCATATGCCACCATATCCACTTTTGGTTGTGTTTTTCAGCACACCATTTGTTGATGCAGGTTCATCTCCCTCCACATACCTCAAGACCTTTTTCTTCTTTATTACGTCTTTCTTGGGTTATTTCTATCAGTGTACTAGGGGTTATTTAATTTGCAAACTCAGGCTTAGGGCCTCCCCCTTTTATGTAGGTAGAGCTGAGGCATGTATGTATGCTTAGACCTTGTGCTATGGCCAGGGGTCAGTGCAGAGTCGGGGCTGGAATCAGGGTGGATGCAGTGAGCCTGGGAGACAATGAAATTCAGCACACATGGTTCTGGATAAGGGACAATTCAACCCGAGAGGTCACAGGCACAGAATGGGAAAGTCCGCGTGCTTTCTTCCAAGGCATGTGTCAGAAGCAGCAGCCTTGGGCCATGGGGCAGAACAAGTTGGTGGGTCTCCCCAGTCCCCACAAAGCCTTTTCTCTGAGACCATTTTCATAGAAACCAACTATAGAAACACAACTTTACTGTGTTGGATCAGACACCAAGGAGAAGTATAGGTAAGAAATACTTGTATCTAGAGTGGAGAATCTGAGTAAAGGTAGGTCATGATACAACTTACTAATACTATTTATCTCTTTATTTTTTTTT
>NW_004524593.1:870373-926011 GCF_000260255.1 Octodon degus | reverse complement strand
GCAACCATTATGGAAATCAGTATGGAGACTCCTTAGAAAAGTTGGTCTGGAAATCCCCTTTAAACCAGCTATTCCTCTACTGGGAATTTTTCCAGAGGATATTTATCTCTTTAAATACATAATTCTGGTCAATTCATGATCCTTAAGCATCTTATTGTATTTGTGAAGTTGTTTCACTTTTTCTTTAATATTAACTTCTCTTAATTATTTATTTCTACTCCAAGATGTTAAGGTGGGCGTTCAAGATCTATGTCCATTTTCTCCCCTACTATAAGTCTGAGCCAACCTCCAGTCACACTGTTTGTGAAGCTGACAACTATCTCCATGATTAGCTTTTGAAATGGTGTACATATGTTGAATAGGTGGGCATTTTTCGTGGAAAGCATATTCACTGATTTCAAATGATGTCACCCTCCAGTTTAGAGAATAATCCCCATAACAGTGTTATTTCCAACAAAATAAAGTTTTGTTATATCAGTTCAGTTAACAAAGATTTCCAAGTGTCTCCAGTGTTTTAAAATTTATTCCCTCCCTTAGACTTGCTGGGAACTTTCTATATTTCTGTGAAGGGCAGGCATCTGAGCAACCACACCCAGATTACCATCGGCATGACACAAACACTTTCATCTGGAAGGGTAATTTATGGCTGGGGAGAGAGTTGGGCAGAGAAGCAAAGGGAGATGAGTAGAACCTGCTAGTGATCTTGGTGTGGAAGAAGAAGTCCCTTGGAGGATGCTCAACGGACATGAAGAGAAATGCTGGGTTGAGAAAGGACAGGAGGAGGTTGACCAATGCTGGTAAATGGCAGGAAGAGAAGCCAGTGACAGACAGATAGCCCAGGAGATGTGCCAGGAGCAGTGGGATTCACGAAAGTGAAGGAAGCTAAGAAAGAAAAGCTGTTCAGTTAGCGACTTCCGAGTTAACTGGAAACCTGGAATAGGAACAGAAAATGGTGAACTGATCTCAATGTAGGCTGTTCCTCTCCTCCCCTCCCCTTCCCTCTCCTCTTCTCCTATTTCCCTTTCTCTTCTTGTTCTTCCTTTTTCCTTTTCCTCCCCCTGCCTCCCTCCCTCCTGTTCCTCTCTCTTCCCCTTTCTCCTTCCCACCTCCCCAGGCTTATCTCCACACTGAAGATTTAGTTGATGTCATCATTACCCCAATCGGCAAAAATAATTCTAATTATTTTCAATAAACAAGAAAGGGAAAGAGAATGTGACTATTGTCCAGAGAAAACTAGTCAACAGTCCAAAAACATTGTGTCTCCATAAAAACAGTAGAAGAAATATCCTTCGCATCATATCTGACATCACCTTATAGAGCTGAAATGATTGCTTGTGTCTGAACACTACTTTTCCAAAATATTATGTTAATAAAATACTATCTAAAACCCCTTTATCTTAAACATCTGTGGTTCTAAAGCAAAGTGTTTTGGGGTTTTTTGTTTTTAGTCCTCTTTTATATTCTGTTTCAATGAATAGAGAAGGAGGTTCCTTCAGGATCCTTCTTTCTCTGGAGTCCCTAGGTGGCATCAGTCTCATGGTTGGGAGGCAATGTAACAACTAGGAAGCATAATCTGAAAGAGAATTTCCACCCTGTGCTACAGGACTGTCTCCCTGGCTGAAGTTATGATAGGAGTGTTTCTCCCTTTGGGATGATAAGCCAGGCTACTGGGGTAAATAGTTGTGGATCCGAAAGGCCACTGAACTCTGGTTTAGTTCATACAAGCTCTGTTTGGTGAGGATGGAAAAGCTCTATTTGCTTGTGGTAAAGTTGTAAGTTTCACTGATGCCAGGAAGCTGCAGGGTTTTGACAGTCTATGAGCTTATAGAGACACCAAAAGCACATTTCCTTTTTGCATGGGTCATGGAATTTGTGATTTTAATAACTTTACTTCTGTGCATGAACACAAGTATAATATTGCCTAGGGCTATGAAAATTACCAGTAAAGACACTTGGTAAGTATCCTAAGGTCGTAGAGATTTTCTATGGATTAGAGCCTGGGAACGGGAAGTATATATTTAATAATTATTATATGCAGGAGCTTTATGATGTCCTCTAATACCTATAACTCATTCTATTTTTCCCATTTTAATTACTATTTCGAACTGCAGTCCTTTTTCACCTAAAAAATAATGTTTTCAATAAACATATGCTGATGTAGTAATTTACTGGTCTTCCTATAATCATAAGAATCAGGCACTAGAAGGAGAAGAATCGGAGGCTGAAAGCTAGAAAGCCTTCTTTACCACATCCTGGGAATAATTCTTAATACAAAAAAAATAGTAGTACTAATAGTATTATTGGATTTATCCTGAAGAAATAAGGTGAGTGTTGTGGGGAATGGAGAATGATGTCAAATATTATATTAATTCAGTGTTTATAAATGCAGGCTACTCCTTGGCATAAATACTGCAAATGTGTGTCCGTGCTTATTTCGGACCTTCATGCCTCTCCAGAAGCCTACACTGACTGGCATGCCATTGGGATGACCAGGTCTACCTTGCTGTCCTTGGGGCCCACCTGCAGGTGTGACATGTTCTCTTCTTGTGTGCTCTCCAGGGCATACATGAGTGTGAAGGAGCTAAAGGAGGTCTTGCAGCTCAATGGCACCCATTTCCTCAATGTCTACTTTGCCACCTCAGTGCGAGAAAACCTTGCAGGTGCTGCCACCTGGCCTTGGGAGAAAGAAGCTGTCACTCACCTGGGTAAGTGAAATGAAGACCAAGCAGGGCAGAAAAAATGAGAACTGAAGGGGGGTTCACACAAGTGAGGTTTTGGGAAAGAAAAGAAGACAAAAAATAAATGTGTTCAATAAATTAGCTGCTTAGAGTTGAGAGTAGCTTTGGGGAGAGTCTATTGAAATGTTTCAATATACACATCAGAGTTCAATACCTAATTTGGAAAAATACATACATACATACATACATACATACATGCATGCATAAACACATACATTAAAATGTTTTAATCCACACAAATAAGGGGTAATAGAACAGTGGCAAACACTTGGGATGTTCTAGATTGAATTTATAATGAAAATGCAAATAACCTGATAACATGACATAAAATTTATTTTTAGTTTGAGAGACCACCAAGGGGGATACTTTCAAGAGTAAAGCCAGACAATAAAACCTGGGTTACAGTAATTATTGTACTATAAAACTTGTGGGCTTCTTGCATGGATTGGGTTTTGAAATAGATCCTGGGAAATTCAATCAAGAGCAGCTCATCTCAGAAGAAAGCACTGAGTGCAATGACTACATACTCATAAAATACAATACCTTTTGCCTTCCCTTTTTTTCCTTATAAAAGGAATCTTACCCAGGAACCAATATGGATCATTAAACCAGCCTAATACCCATGTGACAAAATAAGGATTATGAAATACAATGTGTATATATTTTCAGACTCTTCGATAGGATTCCTCCAAAATTCTTTAATGAATTACCACAGTTGGAAGGTTATTTCACATTACAAAGAGAATGGTTATAGCAACTGGAAAGTATTTTATAATAATTTAAAAGAGGTCATGCAAAGGTCATCCTCTTAGTAATCAAATACAAAACAGAGAAGAATAAATTAAAGGAAGATCTCATGATTTATGTACCACATGCTATGTATAATAGAGTCATTGTGACCCAGAGTGTGGGATATATTAAATTGATGATCACAGAAATCATGAAATAGTATCCAAAGGATAGCTAATATTGTAAATTGGAAAAGAAAAAGGATGAGTAGTAGATTAGCAAAAGGTAAAATATGCTGTTGCTCAAGGAAACAGAACATGAAAATCCATGTAGTAAATCAGGCTGAGATCAAGAAATATTATCTATCTATCTATCTATCTATCTATCTATCTATCTATCTATATATCGGCTATGGAAGATACAATAAAAGACAGATCCAAAATGAAGCATATTAGTCGAACTTTGATAGCATGTATAGCTAGATTTTATGAGTTCTATAATATCTGAAATAGTTTTAGAGTACTACAGTAGTCCTTTTATCACTAGGCTTTATTTTTCAGTTCTCAGTCCATGAGGAATCAAATTTATGATGTTATTTGGTGACCTGAGACTTTCAAGGCAAAAACATTGTTTGTGCTAGGAGCTTATTTTCAGGTACTCTAAATAAAACCTAGCATTTTTCCGAAGATGCAACATAAACAAAAGAATGAATTCAGACTCATTTGCAATTTTGCAAGTGGCTAGCCAAGGAAAGAGGGCTTGTTGGGTAGATTGAGCCATTTTGCTAGGCATGTCGTAAAAAGGACATGTACAATACAGGTTAAACCTTGTAACAGATAGAAAAAGATTCCAAAAGATTTAGATGAAGTTGTCAGGGAAGGGCTACAAGGTTAAGTTATCTACTTCCATGGTGGTTAGCAAACTGGAGATCCTCCTATGTTTCCAGTGAAAGCTAATGTAGATCATTCTAGCCTTCATGGTGGCCAAGGGTGGATGGAATGAAATAATGCATTTAATGCCAAATTTAGAGAAATTAACCTCATCACAACAGCAATAAAAGAAATGTAAAATATTGTAAGAAAGTACCTCCCAAATTACCAAGGATAACTTTTTGGTGCAAGGATAACATTTTGTTATAAAGGAATCTTGATAACAAGGTTTATTCAGCTAAGGTTTCCATATGCCTTACTTAGGTTTATCTTTGGTACAAAATCTACAACCTTAAATAATAGTCTTTCTGGCCATTATGGAGACAAATATCACCCATATCACAAGAATTTTGGAGTTGAAGAATACTGAATGATTTCTAACTTGACTGGAGTTGGAAAGTTTGTAAGATTCATTCAACTAAAAGCCCAACTAGATAAACTACTTAAAATTAGCTATTTTAAGACAGCAGACAACAGCCAAGGCAACAAGGACCTGAGGGTCCAATCCCAGGAGAAGAGTCATACATTGGAGAGAGTCCTACATAGAGCTCAGTTTTTCCTTTCAGAGAAATTGCCAAATTCTCTGTGATGAGAAAAGAGAAAAGATGTAGGCTAGAGCTTGCTTCAGTCTCAGTACTGGGAAGACAGAAATCAAAGTGCAGGCTCAAGATCCCTGAAGCACAGAAAGCACAAAAGGGAAGTGGATTTCCTGTTGTGGTATTTTTTGTGACCCTTACTGATTAATGAACTATACATTCTCAGAGCCAGCCAATGTCCAAGGAAGTAAGTAGAATATCACCTTGGATTCTAGTAGTCTCAGAACAAGGGAAAGAAACTGGATTTGAGGTCCTATTAAGGAGAAGGGGTTCTAAGACATAGCATGTGCAAAGAGAAATGGCCTAATCTCCATGAAGTCTAAAATTCAGCCTGAGATATTCTGAGCAGCTTTATTGTCCACATTCTAAATTCCTAGCAGAAGACAATTATATATTTTCTGGAGAAAGTGTCATTAAGAACATCTCCAATTTTCATCCACAGTGCCTAGCAATCGAAAAAAGACTACCAGTTATCCTAGCACATGGAGTCAGATAATGGTAGACAAAACCAAACCAATGTACAAACTACAGATTCAGATCCACAGAATATCCATATCATTGAGATACTAGTTACTGGCTTTAAGATAATTATGAGTAATATGTCAAAATATAAAAAAGATAGAGAGTTAGGTTACAGAATTAGAACATATAATGAGTCTAGTGGAAAGCTTAGAACTAAAAATAATTCTAGAATTCAGATAAATTACTAAATGGGATTATGAGCAGAAAAAGTAGTGACCTAGAAAATTTGTAGAAAATTGACAAATCGAAGTTCAGGGAAGGGATGAGAAGAATAGAAAAGAGCTAATATGAGATATAACAAACATTAATAATGTAAGTTGAAGTTCAGAGAAAGAGAGAAATGGAGGTATAGGCAATATGTAGAGATAATGGCTGAGAATCCTGCACCCTGACAAAAGACTTCAAATCTCAGATTTAAGATGTTATAAATATCCAAACAGGATCCACTACCAGGAAATTGCGTCACTGCGACAGTAAACATGTTGAAACCAAAGTCAAAGGCAAGTCTCAGAAGTAGCCAGAGCAAGAATTTATACTACCTTAAAAGGTACAATAACATGCTAGGCTTTGCTGAGTTTTTGAGAAAAAAAAAACTATGTGAGTCATAAGACAACACATTGAAATCTTTTTTTAAATGCTAAAGAAAATATTTGCTATCTTAGAAGTCTATATTTGGAAAAATATTTTAAAAAGCAAAAAGTTAAAAAGATATATTTAGGCCAATAAAAGTTGAGATAATTTATACCAATGCTGAAAGAAACACTGGAGAAAGTGATAAAGGCAGAAGGAAAACTAACCCCAGACAGGAGAGAAATCAGAAAAAGATTAACATTAGAAAAGATGAAAATACTGAAAGTATGACAATAATGTCCTTTAAGCTTCAAAATACAAGTTCAAAAAGTGACAACATTGTCACAAAGCAAGGATAAAAGCACATTAACTTGAAGAATTTAAGGACCCTTCTTTGCTTATGACTAGGAAAAGTTCTCAGCTTTATTACTAACTATACAATAATAAATACAAATTTGCTAGACAATAATAAATAAATCTTATCTATTAAAACTGATTAAGTTATCTCTAAGTACAAAATCAAGAAGTAAAATAATTTAGAGAAAGCAACAAAGAATACGAAAATGGGAAAATAACAAAAATGAAACAAAATATGATAGTCTCACAAACCTAACTACCTTAGTTATTACACTAAATTTAAATGGATTAAACACATCAATTCAGGTCAAAAAATTATCAGATTGAATAAAACCTCAAGGGTCAGCGAGATAGCTCAGCAGCCTAAGTGCCTGCTTGGGCAAGCACAGGGACCGGGGATCGCTCCCTGGCATCACAGACCACACTAACCATGCTCCAAGATTGTTTTGAGACAGCCACAGAGAAAGGGCTTGGTGGTGCCTGCCTAGAAGACTAGCGTTGGGGAGGCTGAAAACAGAAGGATCACTATGAGTCTGAGCTATGTAGTGAGACATGTACCAAGTACACTGCAAAAAGAAAAGAAAAGAAAAAAACCTCCAGCTATATGATACTTGTAAGAGACACATCTGAAATAGAAAAACACAGACAGTTGAAAGCAAAAGGATTAGAAAACATAGACAATGCAAATATTAATCCAGGAACGGTGGTGCAGCATTCTAAATCAGATAAAGTGAGCCTCAACAGTATTACTGGTGGTGAATGGTACTATTTTTAGTGTAGTTAGAAAATGCAATTATGATACATTTGGGTTAACCACTAATAATTAGAAAATGTAGTCATGACAAATTTGGGTTAACCAATAACATGCCTTAAGCAATACGTAAAATAATATTGATAAAAAAGAAAAAAGAAAAAAAATCATGGTTTGTGGTTTTAAATGATTTTTTTCACAAAATGCTCCAGAACTCAATAATACTAAGACAATTAAAAAGCAGACATCCCCTGAGAGGATAGCTAGCTTCCTGAGCTGCTACCACTCTCTTTGCTCTCTTGCTCTTTGCCACCGTCATGAACAGTTGCTCTCTGCCATGTGGTACTCTGCCTTGGAGCCAGCTGAGTATGGACTGAAACTTTCAGTAACTGTGAGCTAAATAAAATTTTTCTTCCTTCAAAAAAAGAAGCAGACATCCCCACATACTTGAAAATTAAGTGATGTATTTCTAATCAGCTAATAGCTCAAGGAGCAAATTATAATGGAAATGAAATATTAAAAATTATTATAACAATGTGGCATATCAATATGTGTACACATAAATATCTCATAAAAAGGAATAGTCGTAGCACTGTTTATTAGAAAAGACAATCAATCAAAATTTCTTTCCCTAAAGGCAGCAAATAGTAACTTGTTCAACTCAGAGAAGGATAGCAGAAAGGGATTGAATCAAGAAAATAAATAGAAAAACCTTATAATATAAAAAAATTAACAGCAAAAATTCTTTTGGAGATGAAAATGGTTGACAGCACTTCAGGAAAACTTAAACAGTAAGAAAAATACATATTGTCACTGAAAGACACAAAATATCTAATACCTTCACACAATCTTCAGGTGAAAATAGGCAATAGTAATTTCTGGCAAGTGGTGTTGGAGCAATTGGCATACACAGGCTAAGCAGGTGAACTTGAGCCTGAACCCCACAACTCATACAGAATTAATTCAAAATAAAACAGAATTAAATATTTAAAAAAGAGAAACTGTAGATCTTTCAGAAGAAAACATAGGAGAAAACTTTTAGGAAACATAGGAGAAAAATCCTATGCAAAGAGTGTTAGGATATCAAAAATATAAAAGCAAAAACAGAATAGATGAATGTCATCAAAATTTAAAACTTTTCTGACACTGTTAAGTTATATATTTTTAAAAACAGGGTTGGATGAAGTATTTGCAAAGCACATAGCTGGCAAATGATATGTGTCATATATAAAGACCTCTCAAAACTCAACAGTTAAACAAGTATTTCAGTTAGATATGAGCAAAGAAATAAACACTTTCCCAAAGAGGACATACAGTAGGAAAATAAGCTCCAAAGTGTTAACAATTGTGAAGGCAATTATTAACTGTTAGAGAAATGTAAATTAAAGCCACAATGAGGTATCAGTACATAGGAAGCATGAAGATAAAGGTAGTAACAATAGTAAAGGCTGGCAAGGTTGTAGAAAGCTGTATATCTTGGACATTGCTGGTGGGAAAGTGATATGATACAACCATTCTGAGTATTTCAAACATTTTCCTTACAAAGCTAAATACATTACTATATGTTTTGGTGATTAGACTCCTGGTTTTTGATTCCTCAGGACTGACAATACAGGCCCATTCAAATATTTATATATGAATCTCCACAACAGCTTTGTATAATAGCCCCAAACCAGAAGTGACAAAAATGAACCCTGCAGCCAACTAGTTAATACATCCACAGATGGAATACTGCTTAGCAGCAAACAAGATCAAAGTCTAAACACATGCACCAACTTGGACAAATCTCAAGAGCACTACATTGAGTGCATAAAACATCAATCTCAAAAGTTACATGCTGCATTATTCCATTTATTAAATATTCTCAAAATGAACTGACTTGTAGTTGCAGCAGCCAGGGATGGGTGGAGGGAGAATGGCCTAAAGGTGTGACGTAAATAAGAAAAGAAAGGAGATCATAATAACAGACAAGATCTGCATTTCCACTGTGGTATTGTTTACACAAATGTATTCATGTGATAATATTGCAAAGAAAAACTGGGTATGGTGGTACACCATGTTGTAATCCCAATACTCTACAAGGCTGAGGATTGAAACTTTGGACTCGGGCTGGGCAACTCAGTGATTTAGCAGAACTACATCTCAAAATAAAAAAGAAAGGTCTAGGGATGTAGTTCAGGGCAAAGATGCTGAGTTCAGCCATTACTGCAAAAGTAAAAGAAAGAAGTGCAGCACAGTGGGGCATGGTGGTGTAGGCCTGTAGTCCAAGCACTGGGCAGGCTGTGCAGGAGGGTTTTCAGAGCTCAAGGCCTGTCTGGGTTACAAGAAGGACTTCAGGGTGATCAAATGAGACCATATTTGAAAAGAAAAGAAAAGAAAAAATGTGAAAAACTAAGACACACATACACACACATGCACGCACACACACACACACACACACACACACACACACACAGGACAAAATCTCACTAAATGTTATGGCCCTCATACTTGAACAAAGTACTTCGTATGCAGCAATTTCTCTGTAAATGTTCACAAACTGAAGAAATAGGTGAATAAGTGGTGGAAGGTTTTACATTTATGACCTCAAGAGATGCTTAAATTATTTCATGAATCTTTAACTCATAATGAATTGCAAAAGAAGGAAGGGATATTTATCCATTCTTCTTAACCCTCCAGGAATAATGGTGTCCCCAAACACAACATAGTTTTCAACATGTTTTTCAATAGCAAAAGCCTGGAGTGAACAGCTCATAGACCTAACTCAGGAAATTGCTCATGTTTGTATTTCTTCTTGTGCAGTCACAACTGTGATTGCACAAAGAACTCTACTGACCCAATTCAGGTTTAAAGCAAGCAATGCAAAAAGCTAGAATAGCATGACAGAGGAAGACATGTAGAGTTTTCTAAGTAGAGCTCCTTGAAAACTCAATAAGATCATCTACTTGTGTCAACACATGAAACCCTGCATTGCAAGGATCAGTTGAGTGACTTACAGATACACAGATAGGCTCTAAAGTAGGAAAACTGAATCTGATTTCCAACTACCAGTGGCTTAAATCACCATGTGGAAACCCTGAAGTAGTGTGTTATCTTGTCATCTTGCTTTGCCATCAGCACCATTTTTGCCTTTTACCATGACTTTGTGCTGTGACTGTAGTACCAGTACAAAGATCATCTTTTTAAAAAATATATTATGAATGGATGGATGTTTTGAGGTCTGCTGTTCAGTGATTTAAACATCTTCAACCACAGTAAAAGAAACTAATCCAAAAATGGATCTTCAAAGATCAAATAATGTGAATTAGTGACAAGCCACGCTTTCCATACCACTAACGTTGCACTTGTGATCATTTGTTCCCTTGAAGAACAACTTCTGGATCTGTTTTATGGCCATAACAGAGTCAGTTTTCCTCTTGGTAGCTCTTTAATAGAGAGGATAGATGTGTTTTCAGAGGTTAAGAGGTTAAGCTGTTTGCAGTGGTAACAAAGGAGTTTCGTTTTAAGTAGAAAGGGCAAGAGAAAGTGATGTGGGCAGTTTGGGAGAGGTAGGCAGCTGCCTGAGCTAGGACTTTGGATGACCTAGAGTACAGTTGATTGTGGGGTACAGCTGCCTAGAAGGTGATGTGGGTGTGACAGCAATTGGAAGAAAGGTGAAGCAACCACAGCACAAAAGCCAGGGAATATCCACAGAAAGTAGCACAGAAGACAAATACCCTTCCCTTGCTCAGAACTTTTGCAGAGCATCCCTTTGCATAAACCTCAACTGACTCCTAACCACAAGTTAGACATTGAGATTAAGGTGTCTTGTCATTTGTGATACACAATGTGGGTGAAACCTTAGGTGATGCTGTAATTTAAGAAGTGGATTTAAGATATGGAAAGCCTGGTTATGTATCAACCAGACTGTTTCCATGGAGCATAGGTTGAGAAACCAGAGTAGACAGGTAGAGTAGTTCACAGAAGGTGAACTCTAAAAGTCAGCTCCAAGAAGACATGGTTCTTTCAAGAAGTTTGACTATGAACTCATAGAGGCCTGGTATGGAAAGGTGATAATTAGCGTCTTAAATTGACAGAAATTTGAACATGTTTATGGTTCAGGGGAGGATGTTGATGGAGGGGTGGCTTCCTTGCAGGTGCCCCAACATTTGCAGATCATGAAGGTAACTGGTGGAGTTCGTGAACATAAGTAGTTGTTAAATGATTAACTAGCGAAATGGAAATTGTTCACTATCACTACCCACTGATCTCTTTACCATACAAAGGCAGAGTGATTATTCATGGAAATAAGCAACAAGTAAGGGGTTGAAACTGGATTTCAGCATGCAGATGGGAGGAATTGTAGAACCATTCACAGAGCAGGCTGAATGACATGACCAAGATGAGGAATGTGCCCATTGCATGATAGTGTAAATCATTTGTTATCAGAAGATTGAATTCAAAGAATGGGATGTGCTGATGCTTTGGGGTTTGCAACACAGCACAAAAAACATTGGCCACAAATTACCCTAGGATTTGAGCTTTATGCCCTAAAATTGAGCACTCTTAAGATACATTTGATGCATGCATCAGTATATGAAATGAATACTCACTTTCATATACAGAGTTTGATAAGTTTTTTTTAAATCAAATTTGTGGTTATTTTAATAATTTTAAAAATATATTTTAGTAATTTTTGAACCTTTGATGTCCTCCAGACAGTGCCTGGCAGAGAAAAAATATTCAATAATATTTAATGAACAAATAAGTTACAGAAAATGTTTACCATTCATTCTCCTTAGGTACCTAAAATTCTGACATGAAATGTGTGTGTGTGTGTGTGTGTGTGTGTGTGCGCACGCGTGTGTGTATGTGAATTTGTGTGTGTTTGGGGCTGAGTACGCCTCTTTGAAATACTGCTTGCAAGCCAAAACAAAGAGAAGATACTATCTCCACTTCCCTTGTAATGACATCTTCATTACTGATTTATCAGATTCCATTTCTCCTATGATCCTTAAGTGCTTGAAACCCAGAGTTCCTGACTGGGCCCAGGAATAGCCGAAAGGATATCCAGGGAGACAAAAAAATGACACTGGACTTGGCAACATTTTCATCTTCTACACATACTTTTATTGATTCCATCTCACCAAGAATAAGGACTTCTGGCCAGTGAGGCTACAAAACCAAGAATCCAGTACAAGATTTAGAGATGGTTACTTCTTGGGCTGGTTCTGCTAAAAGTTTGCCTCCCTGTCCAGCTCCTATCATACATTTGCTTTTCTTTCTTTCTTTCTTTCTTTCTTTCTTTCTTTCTTTCTTTCTTTCTTTCTTTCTTTCTTTCTCTCTCTCTTTCTCTCTTTCTTTCTTTCTTTCTTTCTTTCTTTCTTTCTTTCTTTCTTTCTTTCTTTCTTTCTTTCTTTCTTCTTTTTTCCTTTCTTTTTCCTTTTTTTGTGGGACCAGGGATTGAACTCAGGACCTTGTGCTTGCCAGGCAAGTGCTTATTCTACTGAGCTATCTCCCCAGCCCCCCATTTGCTTTTCTTTATCTTCTCTTTTTTCTCCCTTTGCCCATCTATTCATCTATGAACACTACTCTTTCATTGTCCTGCCCAAAGTGCTCCTTCCTTGGACCCCAATGTACATATTCATAGCTTTGTCTGTGCATTAGGAAGCACAGGTTTTTGGGAAGCCAAGTTACCCAGTAACTGGAAGTAATTATGTAGACACCTGCAGACCAGCTCTCATCTGCCTATTTTATGAGCTTATAACAGTCAGCTCTAAAAGTTTTATAGTACCATTTTAAAGTCATTTCAACCAGTGTCCTTTTCTCAACTTGCCTGAGTTTCTATTTTTAATAGAAGTGGCTTTGGGAACCATTTTCTTTACCACCAACCACTTTGGTAGTCTTGTGTTAAATCTGGGGAAGCCTGTTACAAGTTGGAAATATGGCATCACTTTGGAAACTTGTCTGTCTGTTGCTAAAATTTCATGTTTTAATGGCAACTTTTCACTCTTCTCTTCCTCTGCACCAGTCCTGAGACCACACAACAACTCCTTCTTACTGTTTTAACTTGTCCTTCATAATAAAAGCTGAAGAATGTTCAAAGAACTCACATTTGTATTTCCCCTGCTATTCCAGTAAGGAACAGCTGTGTTACACATGGCCGCTGATTGCCAAGTTCAAGGAGCCGCCTTCACGTGGGGTTCTATGTGCAAGCTGACAGTGCAGGCCTTTCCTGGGTTCTAGTCTCAGCACACATGTTCAGATATGTAAGAAATATGTATTTTTTCTTTTATAATTGAGCTTAATTTCTATGTTGAGGCCCCATGTAGCTGAAATGTACTCTTAGTTAATTGATCCTCTCAGCTTGGGGCTGCCTCTAACAGTACTGGTGACTCATACCTGCTGAGACCACAGGCACGATGACCCGTTTTGCCCCACGCCATCACGTTGGTGTCTCATTCTCAGAGAACCTCTGGTGGGCTCTGTGTTACCCTCCTTGCTTAGACTCACTGATCAGCCCATTCTTTTCCAGAGAAGACCACTAACTCTGGAATCTATCACTAGAATGTGATTTGCACTCACATTGTACACACTTCAGGGAGCTTGACTCTCTTCCCAGGAACTCAAAAGGCAGGGTACAGTCAATCTTGTTGGACCTACCACCATCCATGTCTCTGTTTTATACCACTTCTCTCATTTTCTTTAATTTAGAGGAATATTTTCTTAGCTAATGCAGTATATTAGTAGTGTGGAGTAAAAAGGGCCATGATTGATTCACCCACCAGTGCTAGCTGAACCATGGAGTCCTCCAGGGCTTAAATGGCACAGGCCTAAGAAACCCCCATCCAGGAGAGGAATTTCTCTTTCCTCGCTCTACATCCTTTTTATATACTGGTGAAGTAATAACCACAGAGGAGTCTAGCGTCCTGAATTGGAAGAGAGGTAAGAAAACACTTGGGTAAAATGTTAGTATTTGCACAATTTTAGGTCTACCCATTCACACAATTGTGCCAGAGTCCCCAGGAAGTATTCCTGGTCTTGCCATTAGTTCCTGTGCACCATGGTAGGATGGGTGTTGGACAGTGAGGGAGGTGAAGAAGGCCTGATACTATCTTACAGTGAGAGGGGCCAGAGGATATTGATCACTGTATCTTTTTGCTTCCTGTTTCAGTTTCACAGATAGGAGCAGAAAACAGTTACAGGAGAGGGAATTCCACTCATCTCCTTCCCACACTCCACCACAATATCATACTCCTAATCTGTGTATTAATTTTGCCTTCCAAGACAACTTTTTTTCTCCAAAAAGAGAAACAAAATTGAATAGTGGTTTTGAATGTAGGAAAAGATACTGATATTCTTCTGAACTGAACACAAGGGAAGGGTAAAGCTCACGAGTACTGTACAACTAGAGTATCTTGTGTAAGTCTTCTAGAAAGATCTGTAAAGAATTATACTCTCAGTCTCAATTTCATTGGTTGCATTTCACCCCCACAATCACTAGTTTTAGGCCATTAGGACTAATTTCTGAACAATAGTGTGCTGTCTATGAAGGGAAGAGGCATCTGTCTGCTTGCAACTTTCTCTGTCTTCTTGGTGCCCCTGAATCTCAAGATCAGAAAACCATGGTTGCCAAGTAGGAACGTGAATGTGAACTGCTTACGTGTGGATATTTTCCTAACTTGCCTGGCAGTGGTTTCCTTTACTCTGTTTGGAGTCAGGCTCCAGCTTCACTTCCCTTGGTGTGTGAAGACATCTAGGACAGAGAGACCTCAGGGAAAGGAACATATGCCTACACACTGTCAGACTGCACTGTAGAATCACAGTGGCATTTACAAATGGTCCAATGCGAATTTTAAGCTAAGTACTCATTTATAGACATTTTTACATTAATTTTCCCAGAAATCCTTTGAAATAGGATTCACTACATCATGAAACAGCCTTGAGAGCTTTGATACAATGCCCTAAAAGGATCAATACATTTCCAATGACTGTCTACAGCCAAAGAAGTCACCCTTGTCATTCTTAAGTCTTCTTTTGAAGGGGTCTTCTACACAGCCAGGTAGGATCCACTCAGAGGCTGACCCCTTGTGTCGGTAATGAAGACGGAGTGAAGTATGGGTTGTATGTAACACCTTCAGAAGATAGAACTGGAGGGTTTGATTATCAATATCAAATGGTACTGGCAAGTAACATTTCATCACCCTATATCAATGCTTCTGGGAAAGGATTATACATATCTTGCAAGGATGAGTAAGTGCACAGCTTCTTAGAGCCTCTCTGGACAGACTCAAGCAGTAGAAGGGTGGTGGCACTGTCATCCTGGATATTCCATTTTTATTCATTATTATATGAATTTTCTTCATAATGAAAAGGGCTTGGGGTTTTTCTTTTCAATTTAGAGTTTTTAAAAATTTTTAATGTATTTGATTGTTGCAGAGTCTCACTACACAGCTTGGACTCATGATGATCTTCCTGTTTTCAGCTTCTCCAGGGCTGGGATTATAGGCTTACACCACTATGCCCAGACTCTGGCCTGCTCAGCCTGCCCTGGGGGTGGGGCTGGTGTGGCTGTAGTATGTGTGTGGGGATCAAATCAGGGTTCTTGCGCTTGCCTAAGCTTACCTAAGCAGATGCTTTAGTCCACTGAGCTATCTTGCCATCCCCCCTTTTAGATTTCTTTCTTTCTTTCTTTTTTTTTTTTCTTCCAATACTGGGGATTGAACTTAGGGCCTTGCACTTGCCACACAAGGGCTTATTCTACTGAGCTATCTCGCCAGCCCACTTTTAGCTTTTGGACAACAAATCTTTACAGCTCATTCAGGCTTTGGTGTTTGTAAGAACTGTGTAGGACACCGCATGGGAGAGGGATGAACAGTGTCCAATCTAGGGGTGACAGTGAATTGGCTGCTGGAAACTCAGTCACACCTGACAGCAAAATGGAGAGCTGCTTCTCACCAGCTTTCCCATGAGCTCAGGCTACTGAGAGATACTGTCTAAAACAGAAACTGCATGCCGGAGGGGACTTACAGTGCTTGATAACACAGATTTTTACACATCCTATTTTCGTTCATCACACAGATTCCTTTCTCTTAGCTCTTGGTGGCATGGATTGAGAACAGGAAAGATCTGAATAAGTTGATGTAACTTCTTTTTAAAGCCAAGAAAACCTGGGGGAAAGTTAAACTGCAAGGTCAAGACCACAGAGCTTGTCCAGGGAGGGTCAGTCTCCAAGTTTTTCTTAGATCCAGGCTAGGTGATTCTAGGGCCTGTGGACCTACAGACAAAAATCTCTACAAGAACTAGGCCTTTGTTTTCTTTTTCCTCAACATGCATAGTTGAGGTCAGCACTTATCACTGAACTAGAAGAAAATTTTGTTTTATTCTTGCTACATTTCTGTGTTTCTATGTTCTGTGTAATATTCTATTTAACACACACACACACACACACACACACAAAGTTTGATGTGATATATTCCACATGTGTGATATTTTTCTAGAAGTCCCACCTTTCCAGAATCAAAAATGTAATTGTTTCTAAAGTATCTTAAAATGTTCATGTTTTAAATTAAAATCTATATGCTGTCTGGTTAACTCTGTATTCTTCCCTTTGGAAAATGTATGTCAAGAGTACAAGGACACCTTGCCAGGTGTCCTGTTTCAAGAAAGTGACATTGTATGATTCTAGGTCCATTTATATGTGAGCAGATTTATTGAAAGCTGATTGTAAGTCTATTACAGAATGCTCTCTTATTCACAAATAGCTCATCTGGAAACTTCTCAATCTTTACAGTAAGCCAGTTACTGCAATGGTCGCCTCTCTTCTCCTGGAGAGTCCCAAAGTCACACTCTCTGCCTTTCTTCCTTAATGTACATTATTTTACCATTTCCTATTCTTAGAGCCTTTCTTTGTGGTCATCTGTCATTACTCTATAAATCTGAAGGAGATCACATAGGGACATGGGCTGGCTAAGCACTGAATGACATATTTGATATTTTCTCAGAGGTAAGACACTGGTAGAAGATAGCTGTTCATCTTGAACTGTGCTCCAAGAAACATGCTATTCCAAAGATATCCAAATACATTCTACCCTAAAGTTTCTGTGTCTGAATAATCTTTGTAAGCAAAATATTAAACAAAACTATTCCAAATTATTCCAGGGCATTTAATGGAACAACTGTCACAGATGTTGGGAATTCTCAGGATGAGAGTGTGGCAGACTGCATTTTCATCAGCTATATTCAACCAACGATGCCACTTTTTCCCCAGAGTAACCCTCAGGCTCAAAATTTCTGAGTACAATTTGAGGAAAACTAACCAATGAAGTTGCTCACAAAAAGGAGGTCTCATTTCTGGCAGATTAGCTTTTTAAATCTAAAACTTAGAGATGGGCAAGAGAAAAAGAAGGAAAGGTAGAGGTGGAACTTATGTGTAGAGGGAGGAACGTGGGTCATCTCTCTGATTATCATCATGGTTTGGAAGGCTGATAATGTTGTTGGAGAACAGAACACAGTTCGCTAGGTAACATGGAGTGGTTGCATCTTGACAAGTGGAAACATTACATTTTACTAGGGTTATTGAAATGCCAGATACTCTAGATGTTATTAAAACAGAATTGTTTTGAAACTCCTTTAACCTTATGCCGATGTAATCATAATGATGCACAGGTTACAGAAATATTCAGAAAATAACCTTGCCAAAGGAAAGAAGGGAAATAAAGACCATATTACAGAATAAGAAATTTTAGTGGAAGTGGGAGACAGGATAAACATAGGAAATGATGTCTAGTTATACTTTCATATAATAAGGGAGACATTTCACCCTACAGTGAAGCCAGTCTGGCTTGGTTAATGTCAGCACAGCCGAGTACAGTGAGAGAAACCAGACCTTGAGTTTAGAAACTGCACTTTTCAGTGGGGTAATTATCACACAGGCAGAATGAGCTACACGTTAGGTATAACTAGTGGGCATGGCGTCAGACACCCTGTGGTAATTCTCTGTTGTGAGCCAACATGTAGAATTTTCAGTAGGGCCTTGCATAGAGTTCAGCAGTAGGGGACAGTTTGTGGTGTAGAATCTGGCAAAAGCAGGATGGGATATTCTCAGTGTCCTTCTGTCTTCAGAAGACTGTTGATAGAGGGAGCACCAGAGGGTTGATCCAGGCCTATGGCTAATCCTTGTCTCAGGTCTGAGAGATGAGGCTCAGCCTAATCTTGACAGTTTTGAGTGTGGATGCCAAATGTTTTAAGCTACAAAGAGTAAGGGAAAGTGTAATTGACTGGTCAATAATTCGGACAGAAGTCTGGGCTCTCAGAGGTCTTTAGCCTTTTCTTTCTTAAGGTCATGATGATACATTAGGTCTTTCATCTAAGTCCAACTAAATGTGGTTGCATCTTGTCCAAAATAGTTATCTGGTGTTCTCCTGGAGGCTTTCGGGGAGAGAGTGTGGCAATGTTCCTGTTGTGCCTGTGACACTCTAAATTTTATGGTCATTCAGTTGGACTTGACTTTTTGATAACTCTTTGAGAGGAGGGGTAGTGAAATAAGAACCTGTGTCTGTCATTAACTAAGCTTTTAAAAGGTATCAAGATCATTTAAAAACATGCTACAGTGATACATGTGCAGGCACAATTCCTAACAGGTAAATCTTGGAAAGAACCCAAAGGCCCAACATGAGGAATGGATAAAAAGATGTGGTTGTTTTATACAATGGAGTACTCTTCATCCATAAAGATGTATGAACTCGAGACTTTTATAGGTAAATGCATGCAACTTGAGACCATACTCATAAGTGAAATGAATCAGACTCACATGTGTCAATATCATATTGTCTCCCTGGCATGAGAAATTGAGAGTAAATAAGGTGTAGAATGTGCAATAGATGTTATGGAATGGAATATAGTTGTTAACAAAGAAAAAGGAATCAGGAGGTGGAAAGGAGAAAAGAAGGGAAAAGGGAGAACAATGCAAGGTAGCTATACTATGATATGAGTGTCTCTGTCCATTGAAAGGGAAGTTTTGTGCTAATATCAATTAGAAAATTTTTATGCTCATATCTTGTACTCTGAGTATCTACTTTAAAGATGACAATATGCAATGCTTTAGCTAACCCAAATGCTATCTCCACTCTATGGAGAACAGAACTGAGTTCTAGGATGGCAGTCTGCTGCTCCAGTCTTCCGAGCTGGACTGGAAAGAGTCAGGTGATTTCCCTGGCCTTCTGGTCCAAGTGTGTTGCCTTAGGCCAATGATTCTTTACCTGGGAAGTTATCAACTTCATTTTCAAGTATTCGGATTTTATCAGGGTAGCATTTGAGCCTCTGTGTCAAACTTCTGCTGGTAATGTTGTTGGGCCCACCAAGCTGAGAATCTAGGCCTTCTCGTGCTGTTTTGTGGATTCTGCCATTCTTCATCCCTAAACTGCACTATGCAATGGGCTGGGAGATATTCATGGATTAGTTCCAAGGGTGTTTGTAGTAAGAGGAAAGAGCAGTGAATGAATGGATACCCCTAGAAGTTACAAAGGTCTCCCTAAAGGGAAAACAGAATATTTACACTTTATGAGAAGGCCTAATGAGGGACTGGAAGATGCTATTCATTCTGCACTCAGAGATCATTCTCACCCTTCTCTTGCAGGGGGTGTTGTCCTCAACCCAGCCTTTTACGGCATGCCAGGCCACACCAACATCATGATCCATGAGGTAGGGCATGTCCTGGGACTCTACCATGTCTTCAAAGGGGTCAGTGAGAGGGACTCCTGTGATGACCCCTGCAGAGAGACTGTGCCATCGATGGAGACAGGAGATCTCTGTGCCGACACTGCTCCCACGCCCAAGAGTAAGCTGTGTCAGATCCCAGAACCTGCCAATGACGCTTGCGGCCTCACCCACTTTCCAGGGGCTCCATTCAACAACTACATGAGCTACACAGGTATCATTACAGGCTTGATGCTTGTGTTATTAGTCAGACCACTGTGTGGGTAGGAGGTCTAGGTATGGATGGGCAGGTTGGAGGTTTAGGAGCCTGAGAGATTACTTGAGTGGTCAGAAAGTTGGAGTGTATTGATTATAGGATACTCTCTTTTCCATGTCTTTAAAGAACTTGAAGAAATGCTCAGACCCAGAAATCTTGGTAATTCCACTCACTTCCACTAGAGATTAAAAGAAAAACACCCTTTTTTCCTGGCTAGTATAAATGGGACAAAGCTAAAAGCCTCCTCCAGGCTCTTTGATTTATAGAACTTGATGGTTTGTGTTCCTGTTCATTTCCTCAGACATTTGCTCTGAAAGAGAATCTAATCATGATGGGTAAAAAAATGATTTCTGGGTCAAGATTGTTTATTTTTATAGTTTGCATTATTTTTACAGTTGTTCAACAAGAGGACTGTTACTTTCAGCCCAGGATTCCTTTTATTTTACATTATCTTTAAACAAAAATACTTTTTTCTCACAGAACTGATGCTTTGCATGGCTTCCATATACTCTGCCAATAATGGTGCTTTCTCATCTTAAAAATGATGCCCTCCTGGCTCCAGGAAGAACTGCCCTATTTGCTGTTGTTGTTTCTCAGTTCAGTTCCTGGATTATCCTGCTTTCCTGTCTCTTGTATCTTTCTTATTTTTTCCAAAAAATCAACTATAGTCTCCTTGCATGGAGAGTACATTCATCCCTCCAATTAAGGCCTAATTTGATTTGATGAAAACTTCCAATGAGGAACGAAGATTTTTTTTTTCTAGTTCTAGTTACTTGTTCCTAAAATAATCCAAAAACTTACATCAATGTATCGTACTCATGGCTCTGAGAGGAAGAAAGAACAATGAGCTGGTTCTGCCCATGACCCATCAAGATGTTTCTGTCCAAGTTTCTTTGTGGTGAACAACTCAGGTGCATTGAATTCCTAAGCACCAGTTCTTCTCTCCCTCACTAAGGACCCAGAAGCCTTTGACAGGGTATAAGACCAGAAACGGGAAAGCAGAGGCAAGAGCTCTTAATACCTTTGAGGTAGGAAGAGGAAACATTTACCAAGCAGGATGGTGTTTCACATTTGACTGGTGCCCTTTAAACAGAGAAATTCCTAAAACTAAGACAACTTCTTTATAACTTTGTGGAAAAAGGTACTTAATAGGGACATTTTTCTGACCACCTCCCCACCCACCGCAAAAGACTGAGACCACTCTTCCCATCCCTGCTGTTTTCTTGTCTTTCAACTTTATTTTCCTGGAACATCTCCAATGAATACTCACTGGCTTTGATCAACATCAACAGGCAATAAAGCAGGTGCCTGCAACTGTGGACATTTACAGTGACAGGGCCCTCTGCTAAGACACTGCCATCTTGTGGTTGGCTGAGCAAGCAACCATCAGCTAAGAGCAATCTAAACACCAGGGTTTTACTCTTTAACCTTGAAGTAATGGGTGGCCTTGCTTTGGAGATAAGCAAGCGCTCTTCCTCAGCCTTATCCCTGCTACTTCCACCTGTGATGCTTTCTAGAACACAGTGCATTTACTTTTTCATGTGTATTTTCAGCCTGGTAAATATGAAGTGTTGGGCTAGGTCCTGATAACTGCTGAGAACAAGCCAGGACTGGGCTCTGCATTGGTGGGCTTTACAGGTTGAAACCTCTACATCTTGTGTTTTCTTTTTCTTTTTTTGTCTCACAGATGATAACTGCACCAACAGCTTCACGCCCAACCAAGTGGCACGGATGCACTGCTACCTGGACCTTGTATATCAACAATGGAGTCAAAGCAGAAAGCCCACCCCCATTCCCATCCCACCCATGGTCATTGGGCAGACTCCGAAGTCCCTCACTATCTACTGGCTGCCTCCTATTAGTGGAGTTGTATATGACAGGTGAGCATGGGGCTGTCTGCAGAGGCATCCATAAACTGTCCTTGTGGTGTTTCAGGACAGGATGGATATGGAGCCAGGCCACCTGCCTCTGGGAGCTCTCAGCATGTGTGGCACTGCTCAGGGCTGCTTCCACCAGCCTGCTCTGCTCCCAGCTCCTCAGCACAGCTCTGGATCCTCTTCTGTGAGCCAGGGTCCATGTCACGCCCACCTCAGGAAAGGACAGAAGAGAATGACCAGTGTGAAAAAGGAGAACTAGCAAAACTCAAAGGGCATTTACTACCGCTCGTGTGAGCTTTTCCTCTGTGGTTTGAGGCTGGAGCAGTGGCTTGCTGTTTGCACAGTGGTGTTGGGGATCAAGAACTACAGAAAGCTTCTGCATGTAGTCCTGGAATGGGTAGACGGGTGGGTGGGAGCTTATGATTTCTTGCCATCTGTGCATTGGGGCTTACACAACTCGTGTGGGCATTTCTGATGCCATCTCAGCCGCCCGCTGCATCCTGTGCCGCCCCCTCCCCCATGGCTACTTTCTGATGGAATCACTACTGTCTGCTCACTTTTCTATCTGTGTCACTTAGCTGGCAACTGTTGGGGGTTAGAGACAGAATGATTTTCTGTATCTTTGGCTGTTGATCTTCTACAATAAACTTAATGCTTTTCTTATTGAAAAGTATGGAGAAAAGTATGATACCTAAAGCTAGCTTTCATTTTTCCTTTGTATATTAGTGGAGAAAAGTTTTGTAAAAAGCTAGGAAAAAGAATGACATCTGATGGAAGAATAGGAGAGTGTGGTCTAACTGAAAGGCTCAGTGCCCCATCTTTGATCGATGATGATGAGTATCTTTCAAAATCTACCACCACACCCTAAGTAACAAGGACAGTACTGTCAAGTCCATCCTCCTATGTACGAAGTAGTCCCTCCTATGTATGAAGCACTCTGGTAGATAGCTTATTGCACTTGCCTATGTGTTCTTTGCAGTAAGCACAACTCCTGCTATCTAAATGAGAAATCTGAGAATTAGAAAAACACAAAGACCCCACAACTGCACAGAAGTGAATTGAGGGAATCTCATGGAAATTCAGAAATGATAAACATGGAACTGATGATTTCTTTGAATTCAGAGCTTCCCTGTTTAGCAGGCAGATCGCTTCTTTTCTTCAGGCCATACTGCCTTTGTGGGTGTGGGGTCCAGTGAAGGTGCTGGATATCCCTGGAGGGTGTCTTTAGTCCCAGTAGCTCCACTGAAAGTCTGAGAAAGATGAGAAAGATGAGGATAGGATAAAACTGGGAAGTCCTTTTTCAGAGTGGTATTTACGAGCGCCTGGGATCTAGATATTTGTTCTTGAAACCTTAACCCGTACTCAGTGGGTGACGTCACTCAGCACTCACAACCCAGCAGCCGAGCTTTCATTGTCATCAGTGACCAGGCTCTCCTGGGCTCTGTTTGGTGATTCAGCACACATCTATGCGGTGTGCAGAGGAATCATCTTCCTGCAAGTGTGACCTTGCACAGCGCTGGTCAGACAGGCTGAACAGTAAGTCCTCTGTGGGTACGCGCGAACCAGAGTTTTACATCAGTTTATGTAACACATGTAAACAATTTAATCTTTCAATTCTCTCTCTGGTACAAATGTTACGATAAAGCAGACATCAGAACTGCTTGGCTGAGAGTCTGTTGGCAGAAAAGGCTGCAATTTGCTTCCTCTTCTCAGCTAGGTGGGCTACAGTTTTGAGGCCTCCCAACACGTGTGTTGGGGGACTCACGTCACATGCCCGGCGATTTGTGTCACGCCTGGAGTTGTGTTTACTCCACCCTCGTAGGTATTTGGAATCCTTATGTCAGAGAGGAGTCCCAGCTACGCACTGGGCAGCAGCCCCAGAAGGGCCAAGTGCATCAGGGAAATGTGGTTTGGAGTTGCGACCACATCAGAGGCGATCACTGATTGGAGTCTGAGGGTGAATGAATCTTAACTACACATTTCAGTTGCCAGAATACTGGACATTAGATGATGTTTGTGACCTTGCTCAAAGGAATTAAGGAACTTGTGACCTTTGGGGAATTTACTTAACTACTCTGAGCCTGAATTTTCTCATTTATAAACATAGGGCCACTACAGGGATTAGAAACCATTTATGAAAAAAGAAAGTGCCACAAGGTCAGGTATGTGAGGGATTTAATAAAGAAAAACTGCTATTGTGGTTATCACTTTTGTTCAAAAATATTGTTTCCCTAGCAAAAGCTATTCATGTGCTGTTAATATTTTACCCATTGAGTGTTCCTGATTTCATGCCTACATTTTAGATGTGCATTTCATGATTGGGCTCCTAAAAACATTCCCAAGTATAAGAGTCAAGCCTTGTTAAGTGCTTTCCCCTGTTAACTAGTTATTATCATGTCTACCTGTTATACTCACCATGAAAATAGAGCTTTTCATAGACTGTATAAACTATCTCATAGCATCTACCAAATCAGCATTCGCTGAATCCATCCCTGTACTCAACTCCTGTGCTCACAGAGAGAGAATACAATAGGTTCAGACCTACCCAGAGCCCAGAGAGGAAGCATATGAGTGCAAAGTCTTACTGGCACACAGCAGCATCCTAAGAGAGGAGCCAGCAGGTGTAGTCAGCGTACAAAGGAATCAGGCTGAACATCTGCACAAGGGTTCTATTGGAATGGATCTTGAATTGTCTTGCATAGGAGTCTGTAGACTAAGCAGAGGTGACTGGAAAGATCACCTAACTGCTGAGAGGACAGCATGTTTCATGGAGCTCAGGCGTGATATATTTGTGGAATAGTGGTATGTTCGTTGCGATAGGAACATAAAACCATGTAGGAGCAGCAGTAGGAAAGCCAGAGCTAACTGGTTAATGAGCCCTATGTAATGGTAAAGAACTCAGACTTGTCCTTTTAGACACTGGAGAGCCAAGGAAAATAATATTTCATGTAGCTTTTATTTAACGGATGTGATTAAAAGTAGGGAGTTTAAAACATGAGAACACATAGCTAAAATTTTATTTTAAAAATTATTGTCTGTCTTAGCGGAGCGGGGAATGCAAGCAGTCTTTAATGACTTTTGGATAGTCAGTGCAGAAAGAAGTTTTGTGTTAAATCGGATTATAATTGTTTTATGTTTAATGTTCTCAGGACAGAAGCTGCCCACCTGCATCTCCATGATCCTCCTTTATGACTTATATTTTTCTCCTTCATGACCTTGAGATTTTCATGTCATTGTGAATTTTGCAGAGATGAGTTCTATACAAGCAGGAAATGAGAAACAATCATGTCTCCAGTTGCCCTCTAGGATCTCACTGCTTATGGCCACCTTTTGTGTTTCTTGTCTTCCTAAATTCCTGATCCAAGTTTATCTGACAAACTCTCCTCTTCACTTGCCCCTTTTGCCTAGGGCCCCGGGCAGCATGTGTGGCTCCTGCTCTGAAGATGGGACATTCCGTCAGTATGTGCACTCCGCTTCCTCCAGGCGGGTATGTGACTCCTCAGGCTACTGGACTCCAGAGGAGGCTGTGGGTAAAGTACCGTTGCTTTTGATTTATACCATAGTGGCCATTGAGGAATGGGGTAGAAGCAAAGGATGGAGCAAGTGCGCAGTGGGGAAGGGGTGTGTGTGTGTGTGTGTGTGTGTGTGTGTGTGTTGGTGTTTTGTTGTATATCTCTAGCCTTAGGAAGACTTCCTGGTGGCTGTAGGTCCTGAATGTCCCATATGCACCTAATGTGGAGGCCTCACTTCTGTGAAGAAGCTGAGATTATCAGCTAGCTCAGAGAGACCAAGAAGTCTGCTGATCTCGGGGGTGACTTTAGGGTGAGACAGGGCCAGGGATGTTCCATGTGCCCACTTATCCCTGGAGCTACCTCACCATGTGACAGGACCAGGTGATTTCTCCCTGCTCAGTATCAAGAGAATAACAGAAAACCCACTGCAGTCTACGATCACACATTGGCTGGCTGAGTTGGGGTGAGGGTAAGGGGGACTAGGTGTTCCACACTGCTTGTTCTCAGCTGTGCTATTTTTATGAGTCTATTAATCACTGGTACTGGTTGTGCTTTGGATATGATCTAAGCTAGGCTCCCAGAGGGGGAAGATGTTCTTTGTTATCTCTTTTCCTGTCCCTCCCCCAACTTCTCAGTCATAGTCACTCATATATGTACATCAGACCCCTAAGACAGATTTCAATCTGAATGATTTCTCACTGCTAGGCTGGAAAACGCTGTCACTGTGACTCTCCTCACTTCCTGATGACTGGCTTCACTTCTTCCACGATCTCATCTTCAGTACTCACCTAATCATGTTTTGTCTTCACTTCGTCCCCCCTTATGTTTCTTAAGAGTCAAAAAAGAAAACACTCAGATGTGTTGGATACAATTTATTTGAATTATGTTACAGTCTTGACTGTGACCATAAAATAGGAAAGGTGTGGTCTGAGTCTGCCGTGTATGCTGTCACCCCAGGCTTCCAGGTCACTCAGGTGATAGGCCCTGGAGGAGCTGGTGGGGGATGACACATGTGACTGACTGTATAGGACTTTTTTTAGAGGAGAGTTTTCAGAGAAGAATGGAAAGTGAATATAAAATTTACTGCATTGGGCTCATGGAGAGATTGGCATTTAATGAAAGGACATTTCTGTGGCAAACAGTTTGTTCTGTGCTGGAGCTTTAATGCCTGTTTGACTCTCTAACCCAGAATTTTTTTTTTTTCTTTTTAATTCTTGGGAAAGTTCAAAATTATCTGGTTGAGGTGAAAGGAATTTTAAATCCTGGATTATAACTCTCATATCTTGAGGCAAACTGAATCAACTTTTAGGGCCTCTACTCCATGTTTAACATGAGGTCACAATGGAAACCTTCTAAGCAGCACTGCTGCTGGGTGGCCTTTCCAGGGCCTTTGCTCTGCTAGCTGTTTTGGAATAAACACTGAAAAATTCTGCTAAGAAAATCTGGGATTCCCTTGCTTTGAAATGGTTGAAGTCTTGGTCAAATTTAAAATATACACAGTAATAGTAACTGAATCCTCAGCAAAGTATGCACAGGTATGGATTCACAGATATGACACAATAATGTTAATGGCACTTAACTAACACATTAGTGACCACCAATTTCCTTCTAAATTCCAGAGGGAAAGATAGAAGTGGCAGATAGAAAATCAACTAGACTCATTCCTATATCATCCTATTGGCAAGAATTTTTCTAACTTCACAATCTAAAATAGCTCTCAACCTCACCTCATAATTCTTTATTTGCTTATCTTCATTCATTATTTAAAAGACATTGCTAATTGAAATAATACTTTATAATTCACTTCATCTGACTCCCAATAGTAAGGTACAGGAGCCCTGGGTGCTCCTTGTTTCCATTACCTAGGTTCATGCTTGGTGTGAAGGTATCTGCAGTCAGCTTTTGGATGAATGAATGAGTCAGTTAGCAACATAAGCAAAACCCAACAATGACCATAAGATACAACACTACAATACTACACACACACACACACACACACACACACATACACACACAAACTTCATTTTACTAGGCTTTGGAACATTATTTTCCCAAATGCTAAATGACCGAATAATTCTACCTTTTGCAAATATATTGCATAGATCTTTCATACCGACCTAGGAAAGGAGGAGTTAAATATTAGTGCTTATCTTATAAGAAAGAAAACCAAAGCTTAAAAAGATGTGTCTGCTACAATGACACAGCTGATGGCATGGTTCCAGTTAGAGCCTAATTCTGCTTGTTTCTAATTCAGCACTTGCTTTTCAATTCTCTTTATGTGATATAAAAGAAAAGGGCACTTTGTGAGGATTATTTCCATGGGCTGACCCTAACGTGTTTGTGCTACTTGATTTTTTTTTCACTGTTCATTTTTCCTTGGTTACTGAATCTCCTTTACTTCCTATTCAGTGCTCTGTGCTTGGGCTTCTTGTTTGTAGCTTCCTTGTGGGGTTACCTACTTGCTCACACATACATATCTGAGTTTAAAGGGAAATGCCCATGTATGTGCTAAAGTTCAGCTACCAGTTAAGGTGGCGAGGTGTCAAGATGGGATCTTAGGGGATGAAAGAAGTTTTGTGAAGAGCACTACAAAGAGTGCGGTGAAATCTGAAATGAGCATGGGACTGCAGAAGCATTATGTTCTCATAAATTTTTCCTGCTCAAGGGTTCTTTCTGGGCATAGCTTAACTTGTCTGCATCAACTTTAAGATTCTACCTAGGATCTGGTCAAACCATTCCCAACTTTTTGCCATGTTCCCTTGTTAAAGTGTATCATGTAGAGGTGATAGGGTAACAAGCCTAACATAAAAGTGTATCATAAAGTTACCTTTACATTTTTGTCTTTAATAACACATAAAATATAACCCCTAAACTAACCAACTCCTTTAGGAGTTACAAGTTCTCATTCTTTGCTTCTCATCTAGCTGCTGATTTGGGCTACTCCTTTCAGACCCATGGCGTGGTTCCTGACCTGTTTCTGCTCCTCTTCCTCAGGGCCTCCTGATGTAAACCAGCCTTGTGAGCCAAGCTTGGAAGCCTGGAGTCCTGAGCTCCATCTCTACCACATGAATATGACCGTGCCCTGCCCAGCAGAAGGCTGTAGCCTGGAGCTGCTCTTCCAGTACCCGGTCCAAGCTGACACTCTCACCCTCTGGGTCACTTACCTCTCCATGGATTCCTCCCAGGCACTGTTTGACACAGAGATCTTGCTGGAAAACCAGGAATCTGTGCACCTGGGCCCCTTAGACACTTTCTGTGACACACCTCTCACCATCAAACTGCATGTGGATGGCAAGGTCTCCGGGGTGAAGGTCTACACATTTGATGAGCGAATGGAGATTGATGCCGCCCTTCTCACTTCTCAGCCTCACAGTCCTTTGTGTTCCGGCTGCAAGCCTGTGAGGTACCAGGTTCTCCGGGAGCCTCCCTTTGCCAGTGGCTCACCCATGGTGGTGCCACAACCTCAGAGGAAGTTCACAGACATGTGAGTTGGGCAGTAAGGCCTCCTTACACATGAGGTTTCTGGGGGCCTGGGGGTTCATTTGGTTGCTTCTAACTCCATATTTTAACATTCTGACATGCCATTTATTGGAAGAGTGTTGAAAATATGAAAAAAGATTTTATTTTAGAGTGCCATATCTGAGACGAAAAATCTATTCCCCCAATGTTCTGACTGCTAGTGCTGTCCTTAGGATTGTAGGAAAAGAGGTTCCTGTCTGAGGTCTTTCAGTGGGACTGAACATGACTGCTGTCAATAAGTGGTTAAGAATCGGATTCTTCTGTCTGATGACAGTTGAATTCTGATTCCTTTCTGTAGCTTCCTAATAACCTGAGGCAGCTCCTATAACATTCAAAAGTACAGCCAACTCTGCCATAGTTAAGCAAAACTGTTGTCAGCCCTGCAGGCATGGCGCTCAGTTTCAGGGCTCATTCACAATGTGTTTCATTCTCCCCGCTTGTCACATTTCTTCTTCCCTCTTTCTTCTTTCCATCTCTTCTCATTCTTTTCTCTCTGCTGTGTTCCTAGTACCCTGTGGCCAGAGCCCCACAGCCTGGGATAACCCCAGTGGTCAATGCTGGGGACACAAGGATAAAGTCATTTCCTATAAAGCATTTGGTTCCTCCATAGGAGCCTGCTGCCATCTCCCAGGCAACTGTCCTCCAATCCCAGTTTGCTCCTGCAGAGGTTCCCTCAGGGGCACAACTAGGAGAAAACAAGGCTTTATCAGAGGTGCTATCACAAGTGTTTTTTTTTTTTTTTTTTTTGTGGTACCAGGGATTGAACTCAGGGCCTTGCACTTGCCAGGCAAGCGCTTATTCTACTGAGCCATCTCCCCAGCCCACTTCTATCTCAGTTTTTGTGGTAGTAGATATCCTCACAGAATGTAGTAACTTAAAACAATGAACATTCATGATTCGATGGATCATCTGGATCTTCTCCTTGCAATGGACTTAGCTAGAGCCACACAGCCTGGGATAACCTCACACACATATTGGAGGCCTCGGCTGACGCAGCTGCCCTGACTGGGAAGACCAGGACTCTTTCCTCGTGTTCTCTTGGGTTCTGCATTGAGCTGCTTCTTAAGGTAGTGGATGAGCTTCCAGCAGCAGATAGGGCAAGTTCCCATTAATCATGTGGTTTGTATTATTCAAGACAATGCCCTGCTAGTGCAGATAGATCAGCACCTGGGAGTGGGCATGGCCATGTGGCACTCTGCGCATAGCTACAAAATGTGTCCGCCTTGAGATTCAGTACATTTCCTTTTCCTTTTTTAGTACATTTTTCTTACCATAGTTACTCTTTCATTAGAATTGGAGAACAGTGAAGTGGTAGAAACACTAATGCAGATGGAGTGAGTTTTAAATCAAGACCATCAGTTTTGAGCTTCTTTTTTTTTGGTGGAACCGGGGATTGAACTCTGACCCTTGCGCTTGCCAGGGAAGTACTTGCTTTACTGAGCCATCTTTCCTGGCCAGTTTTGAGCTTCTGAAGTAAAGTGGTTAATACGTCAGCTGTAATCTAACAATATTCACAGGTATATAAATGTAAAGTCCATTAATATCGCATTTTATAGGTAGAAAACCAAGGCTGGATTTTAACTTGCTTGAGTAGCTAGTAAATGGAAGGTTCAGGATTAAGATCCAATTTTCCAACTGAATCTAACCTGTCCTTCCTAAGTAGCACATTCATATCATTTAAAGCCTGGCTACCTGATGCTCAGTTTTTCCCATAAGAAGGTAAAACACATGATAAAGTTTCCATTCAAAGCTTTTCCCAGTCACAGAGCAGTGTAAGACTATGTATGATTGGGTGAGAAATTTGATAGAAACTTGTAAGGGGAAACCATCAACATTGATTAAGACCTGAAATTAGATTTGCTGTAGCAATATCTGGTATTCACATGAAAGGGACACTTCCCTCAAAAGGAAGGCTAATTTGAAGATTTTAAAGTTTTTAATATTTAGGTGTCATTATTATTAAAATACTTAAAAGACAGGATAGAGATTTTTGAAGGGCAGTTTTGAAATCCCAAGACATCACCTGTGTGCTGGTTTCTGCATCATGCGAGAGGACAGAGGCTCCGTGGCGGGGCTGAAGACTTTACTAAGGAACAGGGTCTTAGCAGGCCATGTATGATAGCCACTCCTGGCATTCCAAGCAATCTGTTGATGGCTTCTTCTCCTAAGTCAGCCCTGTCCCAGGTTGACTTTGGTGGTGATTTTCCAGTCATATCCGGCACTGGACAAATTAAGAAAAGGATGCCATTTGTCTTCAGAAGCAGCAGCCCCCTTCAAGAGCACCTTCTTCTCCTAAATCTCCTGCCACTCACACTGTCTACCTAATCACAGCACTTGGCTATTGAGGGTCTAATAAATTCTCCTTATCTTTAATGTAAACATCATTCCTGATATTTGCAGGTAGACAGTAATTTAATGTATTTTTAATTGATTTTTTTCCTTGCTAAATCAGTGATAGAAAGTATTCTTGCTTCCTTTCATGAGGCAATTGCTCTTATTCCTATGAATTTATTGTCTTCAAGACAAAAAATATCTTGAAAAAGCTATGATCCACAGGCAGAAGCAGGTCCTTGATTGAGCCCAAACTCTAGGCCTTCCTCTGCAATTCTTTGATTACTTTGAAGATACAGAACACTGGTTTTTTCATATTTTGTTTTAACTTGGTTAAAATCTACTTGGGTACCAATTTCCCTAGGTTGTCTAGAACTGTTACATTTAGTATTAATTCAGCAAGCGTTTACTACATATCTACCACGTAAAATATATAAGAAAAACAGAAATAAACGTTTCCAATGTTATGATGTTTCGTAAGACTATGCCCTAAACTCCATTTTAAACAATACAGCATTTTAAACACTTATGTTCTGCTAGTACTTCACTTAAACTCCTTCAAATCTGTTGCAAAGGATCCAAGCCAGGTCACACTTTGTGAATGTCATAGTCACCCACTTGTTGGTTTTCACAGGGAAGTCACACCTGGACAAATGTATCAATACCAAGTTCAAGCTAAAGTTGGACTAGAACTAGGAGAACCTTCACCTCCTCTGCACCACATCCATGGAGCTCCTTACTGCGGAGATGGGAAGGTGGAAAAGTGAGTATTGGGTGGACAGGGTATGAGGGTGAGGTCATTCTCACCTACTCTGACCAGGAGATGGGCTGAACTTTGAGCTTGATTTGTTTGGAAATGTAGGGGCACGTGCTTGTGTGATTCTAGAGTTGAACTTACAAAATCTGGGCTCTGATAATGACTTTGAGATATCACTGAAATCTCCATGTAATTATGGAAGGACTCATTTTATTTAGAACTCATCCCAGAGTATTGGGATGTTGAAGTCATTTCTCCGTAGTCCCCTTGGGGCCTCACTGAACAATTGTGGAGCAAAAATTTAGAAAGGAATGTACACTGAAGAAGATTCTTTGTCAAATAATGCTAAAAGAGGATAGCTTTTAGACCAATGCTTTGACCTATACTACTAACTCTTTGATTTTTGTAACCTGATGTGTGATTTGAAGAAAGTCAGTTACTCATTTTGATTCCAGATAGCACTAATTGCCATGTAATTCCCAAGTATACTGTAGGCATCACTATGGCAAAGATGGAAATATTCCTTTAGTTCCTTACTATCCTATGTCCCTTCTCTGTTGCTTGTGGTACTAACCTGGAGAACTAATTCATTCTGATTTTTCTGGGGCTTTCCCAGTTTTAGAACAGAGAAATCCCTAGTGCTAGGAAAAACAAAGCAGTTGCTCACCTTACACCAACCTATTCTTAATGCTTATCAAACCCAATTTATTATTTACATAGAGTTGCTGGGAGTAGCAGGTTGCTTGGTAAGGGGCTATAATTTGTTCCACATTCTGCATTTCCAAGATGAGGTAAAAATATATTATATCATAAGGCCCTAATGGGAATCAATTCTGTATCCTTTCATGGGATTCCATCCATTATTTAACAATCACTGAACATTATTTATCTTCTCAGTCTTCTAAGAACTTTAAACTACAGTGTAAGCCTACTCCTTTGCACAGAAGTACAGATGCTGAATGTTTCCAGATGTTGTTTATATATGGAAGCTACTGGGATGACTTTAACACGCAATCCTTGCTGGATTGTCACCCCACCCCCACCCTCCACCTAGCTCAGCCTCAATCTGCTGTCTTTTCCTGCAACTCAGATGAAATGTCTTCCTGAAGATGCTTCTTATGTGAGCAGCAAGTGTTATTGTCACTGTTGAGATTTTCTCTGTTCTGGCTTCTTCACCTTATGTCTGCGCTCCACATATCAAGGTGTTTGAAGCCTGAGTTGCCACTGTTGTACTGGCTTAGCTTTTTTTCAGAAAAATACCCTGCCCTAAGTTGCCTGTTCAGGGTATGCTCTGGTGATGCCAATGAGGCCCCAGCATGTTACATTTGTGTGGGTGGTGTGGGGCAGAACGGGGTGCTGGGCTCTCTACCTAATTTGGTACCCACATTTACTCTTTTTAAATTAATTGTAAATGAAACAAATAGCAATGAGGGGCCGGGGAGATGGCCCAGTGGAATAAGCACTTACCTGGCAAGCGCAAGGGCCTGAGTTCAATTCCTGGTCTCCCCCCTCCACCCAAAAAAAGAAACAAATAGCAGTGAGACAGTTTCAAAACAGGTGAGTAGGACAGTTACAATAATTAATACATTTCATATTGTCGTCTTTGTAGTAGTTATTCATAGTACAAGACACAGACAGGATATCCTGTCCAAACACTATTAGTACAAATCTTTCTTCTCATCGAATTAAGACAAGGTAGCTGTATATCTATCCTAACTATTTTGTATATACAGGTACAATGTGGTCCTTCACTTGTATCCCCTCTTTTGTTTAGTTTGGTCAGAGGTGGGTATTCTGTTGTCATGTAAATATTGCAGGTGCGTGAATTCAGCAATATAATCCAATCTAGTCGAGTGGTCCGTAATAGTAGGGGGTTATCCACAGGACTGGCGATGCCAGAAGTTGTTGACTTGAGCCTTTCACAGCTCAGCATATTCATGTTGCTTTACTCTTTATACCTCGTGTTTATACTTTTCTGCTGCATGGTTAGGACCAAGATAAAGCAAGACCTATAGAACAAGAAATGTCACTTCTGTATCTGACAAGGTCAATCAAATCCCCTCAGGATTTGCCTTGATGCCTTGAAGCAGCTTCGCCAGATGCAGCACTTTTTGGCTACCGTGTCAAAAATTTCCTCATCAAAATGCACTTTTGAGCTTCTCTCTCTGCATTTATGCTGTGTAAGATAATTAATGCTTCGTGCGATGGGAAGAAATGTTTGAATTCTGGCTTGACCTCCAATGGAGGCATTCCCTTACACTAAAGTAAAGTAGAGTCATACGAACAGCTTAACCCACCCGGGTAACACTTAGTAATGGACTCTCAATACAAGCACAAAGAAGGACCCTTCAATCTTGAGCAGTATCCACTTAGAATGTGGTCGCCTCAGGGTGTGCTGTCCAATAGGAGACAGCGGCATCTCTAGGCCTTGAGGCCTTGACATGGATCAATTACAGGTAATAAGCTGACTACTTGATTTTATTGGATAGTAAGTAATTTAGTTTAGAAACTGAAACTCAGCTCAGTTATTGGAAAATCTTTAAGTATAATTTGCAAATTTGGAATGACTTGGGTGGGGGAATCTACTTTTAAAGTACAGATTTTATGAAATCTAAACAAATATCCAGTGTTTAAATGGAGATATGCTGTGAGTGAAAAATACATATCTGATTTCAAAAATCTTAAGATGCAAAAATGAATGTAACAGTTCATCAATAATTTTATATCCATTAAATATTGAAGTGATATTTTATATATGTTAATTTGGGTGAAATATATTATTAAAACTAAGTCTCATACAGTTTTACTTTATTAATGACTACTAGAAAATATCAAATTATATGTGACTCATATTTTTATTCGACAACATTACACAAGATGGTACACAATATTCTTATATTAATTATTCAGATTACCTTCAAAATAAAAATATAAAATTGCCAACCTCCAAAACTGTCCAGGATCTCACTTAGAGAAACAGGAATGTAGGCTAATTCTCCCTCTTTGATAGGCAAGTGATTTCAAAAAATGAAATTTTGGGGACTTCCTGAATATCACACATCTGATTAGATCCCTGGTGTGGCATTCCTTCACTAAATCACATGGCCTTTGTATAGAAAAAAGATGTGAAAATTCCTTTATTTCTTCAGTTAAATTTTTCTCCTTTTCTGCTTACTTCTATTTCTCGTCCTTTCTTGACTTCTAGCTTATTGTACAGAATACAGTTACTGGGCTGGGGATTTACCTCAGTGCTAGAGTACCCGTGTAACATGCTCAAGGCCCTGGCTTGCATTCCTAGCACTGCAAAAGATAGGATTATTGTGTTACTGCATCCATAGTATACTTTTAATTCATATTAAAGTATATCCGATCATTTAGTTATTAATCTACCCCCATAAGGTATACTTTAAATAATGATAGAACCATTGGTGATACTCTGGATCTGAAAATTTCTTAGTGTCCCAAAGGTCTGTATCTACTGACTTGAACTGCATATCCAAAAGTCAAGGAATAAAATAATAACTTCCATGTACTTTGCAGTAGCCAAGTCTTTGTTCTTTGACAGGAGTTTCAGCCCAAGTATATCTATTTTGTTCTCACAACATGCTTCACGTTCCTTTAACTGTAAGCTAACTTATCCACTTCAGCCCATAGTTAGCCATGAATTACATTAGCTTTTTTGGAGGGGTAGGTAATGGGAATTGAACTCAGGACCTCACATTTTCCAGGCAGGAACTGTCCCATTGACCTAAATCTCTAGCCCTATGTTAGCTTTTGAGGTTTCAAAATGTCATTTCTTCTTCTTAAGGTCTTTTCTCCCCTGTAATAGATGACAGATGCCATCAGGTGACCATAGGGAGTTTGGACAGAGACCTGAACCCCAGATATTCCCTGGACTTAGTCAGTGAGGCTACTTGTGTCTTCTAGCTGTACACAAGTAGGAAATTTGTATCCATAGAATTCTAACTTTTACAATTTCATATAGATAAAAATAATGCAACAAAAATACAAAGAAATATAAAATAAATAGAAAAACTATAAAAAATATAGAAGTTTGCTTCTCTTCAAATTAGCTATTTATTTTTCTTCTTTGCAATTTTTAAAGGGAATAAGAAGTGTTAAAAAATAGCCAACCTTAGAAATGATACAGAATTTCACTAAACAAAATTCAGGAATTCACCAGTGGTTGTTGTATTAGATATTGTTGTCCTCAAATTAGTTGCTCTGATTACCAGCTTATCAGACATAAACTTGCAAAATTGGTCAAAAATCATAAAAAATTAAAAAGGAGAGAGAGAAGAAATTAAGTATTAACTGTTCCTTTCAATAGACCAGCAGAAATCAGCAGTACAATGGTCAAATGATTTTCTTGGATCATTTTTAACTAATGCATAAAAATATAAAAATAGGTATATGAATAAAGTGCCATGTGATATTTTGATGTATGTGCATCTTGTATAATGTTCAAAACAGATTAAAATACGCTTCTCCTTCAACATTTTATATCCCTTTAATAAAAACATTCAGAACTCTTTCCTTTGGGCTTTTTGAGCATTAAGTACATAACCATCACCTGTACTCACCCTAGGACTCATTAGAATGCTAGAAATCCTTGCTCTCATCTAACGCTAAACTTATACATCGACCCACTTTTCCCCATTCTCCCTCTCCCCTACCATTCTTAACCTCTGGTAACCACAATGCTGATTTCAACTTATTATGTGACCAACATTTTTAGATTCCACATGCAAATAGATCAAGTGGTACTTGTCTTTATGTATCCAGCCAGTTTTATGCAGTATACTGATTTACAGGTCCATTCATATGATCACAAGTGACTGAATTCCATTCTTCTTTTTTTTTTTCATTTATAAATCAAACTGGTTTAATTTATTTTTAAAACATTACTTTCAGACTGAGAAAGAATAAGTTACATGGAAACAATTTAAAATCAGTCATTTCTGAGTGATATTAGAAGTATGTAGGAGAAGAGTGACACAGACTTTTTATTCAAATAAATTACATGATACAATTTATAAGAGATAATTTTGATATTTTCTGTTATTTATAATTAATTAAAACAGATTCATAAATCTCACCCTTCGCCGTCACTACACACCATCTGGATCATATGAAAGTTCAGTTCTATGCCTGACACAGGTGACTTCAAGGAAAACAAATTATGTTAATCAAAACAGCAAAGGATCAATAAACAAAAGTGCACATAACATAGATAGTGTCATCCAAAGAGCCACAAAGATTCATCTTACTCTATTATCTTGACTCTGTGTAACTTCCCCCTTTCACTTCCACCTGGAAAGAACCTCCGCATGCATGACAACTAGAGTATAGTGCAGGGTTTCCAGCTCAATTGTATCAGTTCTACAATGACCTGTAATTTCTTTATGTAAAGAAGTGTCTTACTTTGCTATGCTTTTAATTCATTTGACTATATCACTATGTAAATTATGACTTTTTTTTAAAAAAGAGTTTGTCTCAGAATAGCAATTTATGCCGGGGTGTACACATAGCATTTTAAATTACAACTATTATCAGTATTTTTTGAAAAGTAAGGCTAGCTTTAGAGGTATTGTTGTAGCCACAAGACTTAACAAGTACAGAGGATGAAATGTGAAGTAGATTGATGGAACTAGACTGCACTTACCATCCTTAGAACTAATACTTAGTAAATATTTTTGGAACAAAAATTCTGCAAATTTAGTGTATAGCCAAACCATAAGATTTTGAATTGTTTTTTTTTTTTCAAAATTTTATTGATAAACAGCAATGAGACAGTTTCAAATCAAATCGGTAGTACAGTTTCAATAATTCCATTGTTCTTGTGACCAAATAGTGTCCCACTATGTACATGTTTCACATTTTGTTCATCATTCATCAGCCTAGCTGTTGCGGATAGTGCAGCAATGAACATTAGAGTGCAGGTATTTCTTGAAAATACTAATTTAGTTTCTTTTGGATACACAGTAGTAAGATTGCCAGATTGTATGGTAGTTCTATTTTGACTTTCTTAAGAAACTCCACACTGTTCCAATTTGCGTTCCCACCAAGTGTGCAATATCTTTTTCTCCATATCCTCACCAGAACTTGTTACTTTTAGTCTTTTTGGTAATATTACTTTTTATTGGGCTGAAGTATTACCTCACTGTGGTTTTGACTTGAATTGCCTTGAGGAGTAGAGATGTTGAACATTTTTTCAACTCCCTGTTGGATGTTTTATGTCTTCGAATGTTGACTACCCAATTTATTGTTTATCTGTTTTTTTGGTTACTGAATTTTGAGAATATCAAGTAGCTCCTTGTCAGAGGCATAGCTTGCAAATATTTTCTTACTTTGCTATGCAGAAATTTAACTCTTTATTTTGGTACTGGCAATCAAACTCATAGCCTCACACTTGCCAGTCATCTGCTGTGCCACTCAGCTATCTCCCCAGCCCTTATATAGAAACTTTTCAGCTTGATGTAATTCCAATTATATATTTTTGTTTTTTTTTTTTCCTGTGACTTTGCTTCTTGTCCCCAAACTCCTTTCCCATTCCAATGTTCTGAACAATTTCCTCAGTTTTCTTCTAGTAGTTTTAAAGTTTTATGCTTTATAGTTAGGTCTTTAAATCCATTTACATCTTAAATTTTCATGATGATTTATGACACTGGTGACAGATAAGAGCCTAGTTTTATTTTTCTGCATATATATATATATATATATATATATCCAATTTTCTCAATGTCATTTATTAAAAGTCTGTTCTTTCTCCAACATATGCTGCTATCACTATTGTCAAAAATGGTTGTAGATGTGTAGATTTGCTTGTAAGCTCCGTATTCTGTTCAGTTGATCCATGTGTCTACATCTGTACTAAGGCAATGTGGTTCTACTACTAAAGCTCTGTTGTACAATTCAGAGTCAAGAAGTATCATTCCTTCTACTTTGTTCTTGCTTCTCAAGACTGTTTCAGCTGTTGAGTTTTTATCTGTACATGTGGTTCTATATAAAATTTAAGTTTTTAGTTCTATAAAGAAAGTTATCGATATTTTGATAGGGATTATATTGGCTCTGGAGATCATTTTGTGTAGCATGGACATTTTAACAGCCAATAAGCATTGGATGTCTGTGTGTGTGTGTGTGTGTGTGTGTGTGTGTGTGTGTCTGTGAGGGGTGCATGTCCCCTTCTAAGTCTTTCATCAGTATTTTATGATTTTCACTGTAGAGACTTTACCTTTTTTATTAAATTTGTTCCTAGGTATTTTATTTTTTATATTTACTGTAAATAGAATTGTCTTCTTGATTTCTATTTTAATAATTGGCTATTAATACATAGCAATGCTACTGATATTATAAAACAGTACAACTAGTAAACAAATTCCGCAAAATTATAGGGAACAATTCTAAGATTCCACTCACTATATGGCTAAGTTGACCTTTTCTCAGTTCATAGGCTTGCCACTGACATTAACATCACTTTCAGGGGGATCTTGGAGGTATGTTTAAGCTGATTAAGCAGGGCTGGCCAGATAGCTCAGTAGATTAAAGCACCTGCTTAGGCAGACACAGGGGCTGGGGTTCTATCCCTGTTGTGCCGTGCCAGTTTCATCCCCAGGGCTTACTGAGATGGTGATTGAGACTAGGTGTGGTGGCGTGTGCCTGTAATTCCAGTGTTTGGGAGGCTGAAAACAGGAGGATCACTAGGAGTCTGATCTGTGTAGTGAGACCCTGTAGACCCTGTATTAAAGCAAACAAATAAATAAATAAATTGATTAAGCAATGCCAGCGAGATACTCAGTAGCATAAACGCCTGCCTGACCAAGTCCTGAGTTCAATCCTCACTCCCAAAAATTAAAAAAACAATAAAAAAATTGATCACTCAAGACACATGTCTGTATGTTTAAATGGGCACATTCTCTTAACTCGTACTTTAATTCATCTTTTACTTTTAAATGTACAATGAAGAATTTTATGTATTTGTATATATGAAATAGGATGGATATACAGCTACTTGGTCTTAATTCAATGAGAAGAAAGATTTGTGCTAATAGTGTTTAGACAGGATATCATGTCTGCATCTTGTACTATGAATAACTCTATGAAGACAACAATATGCAATGTATTAATTATTGTACCTGTCCTACTCACCTGTTTTGAAACTGTCTCATTGCTATTTGTTTCTCAATAAAATTAATTAAAATAGAAGTTAAAATGATGATAGCTAAAATGAAGAACCTTTATGTTTGCTTCTGGATGGATAATTCTAGGAGCCTGGGAGAAGAGTGTGATGATGGTGACCTGCTGGACACAGATGGATGTTCGAGAGCGTGTAAACTAGAAGATGGCTTCAACTGTGTGGGTGAGTTCAGAAGTTCCCAGCTGGACTTATCTTGTCTTATTTTTACAGATATCTGAGAGTGTTTTTTGAGTCCTTAATATTGTATACCATATGGTAAAATTAGTGATAATGATAAAAAGTAACAGCATTTTCTTCTTCTGTACACTAAATTTTTCACATATATTATTTCACTTAATAACTACCATAACTATGGGGAAACTAAAGCAAGGCACAGAAGCCTTAAATAATTTGCATTCACTTATATAACTAGAAGTGGTAAAGTTAGGATTTGTGCCAAGGAAGTACACCTCTGGGATCACAGGAGGAACTGTGAGGTTAGTGCTTCCCACCTTAATGTTACCAAGAATTTGCATTCAGTTATCATTTGTAACACCAAAATGTCCATGAGTAGCACACTCCTATGGAATCTACAAGCAAATGATGGTAAGGAATCATTCTAAGCAAAAGGAAATTCAGGATATCTCCTGATGTCTGTATTTAATAGATAAAATCATGGAGGATAAGACAGTCATATTTTTGACCTAGAAAGTCACTGATAATAAATGATAACTAGGAGAGTTTCACTCTAGACACTTGGAACTTGGGAAAGTAACCTCCAGTACACTCCCAATTCTGATGAAAGCTAACATCAACAGGTTTCTTAGATGCATGTTATTTTCCATTTCCATCTGCACACAATGAAACAATTCTGTAGAACATAACCATACTTCAATATTATTTTAGATAGCAACATTTAAGATTATTTTTGGGTTTTTTTTGGGGGGAGGAGTTACCAGAATTTGGGACTTTGTACTTGCTGGGCAGGCTCAGTGCACCTGAAGTACCTCCTCGGTCCTACTTTTGGATTTCTAAATTTTAAGATAATGTAGGAACTGATAATAATTATGTAGAATTTGCCTTATTAAGGTTTCAAGTACTTTTCAGCACACTCAAATGCCCCTCTTCTCTAGAGCCAGAATGGAACCATGGAATCTTATTGTCCATCCATGAATCCATCATTCATCCATTTTAAAAAATACCAACAATTTATTATGTACTTATCGGTGCCAGATATTCAGTATTTTTCATGTACCGAGAGTAGAATCGAGACTCACTCCCTTCATGTGTACAGTCTAGCAGTGCTTAGAATTCAGCTTTATTTTCCTATGAAATTTCCTTCTACCAGATCATGGTTGATGGGCTCATGACTTGGGCTTATACAATTCTAGCATGAAGATGCTACTTTGAAACAGACCATTTACTTAAGAATGATCTCATCTGTTGTAAAACATTCTACGTTTCTCTAGTTTGCAAAATGAAGTTGAGAACATCTCAATGATTCTTCCAAGGGCATGCAACAAGGCCTCTGTAGAGCCAGCCCTGGAACTCAGTTCTCTCATGCTCAATCAAGTGCACTTTCCTTCCTACAAAACTTCAGAGAATACATTTTTCCTTTTTTTTTTTTTTTGACTACCATTCAGATATTTGAAATGCCTTTTCATGTTTTCTCCTTTCCAATACCAACAATCCCTCATATGATTAGGTTTCAAGACCCTTTCCTATTTACCCCAACCTGGCATGCCTTGTGTGGTCAATGCCCAGAGAGGAAGCTGATACTCCAGATGTGGTTTGGCTGTGTTGAATACACGGAACCGATTATCCCCCTCTTCTGTGCACAAGTATCTGTTAATGCCATCTCTGTTTGTATTGTCTCTTTTTGGTAGCCACATAGTGGTCTCATTTTGAAAATAAACATACATTCTTCAAGCAATGTGCATCCAATGCAGCTCAAGTCTCACTTAACTGAAGAGCAGACTTGACTTTATTTCTATCATATTTGATCCCATAAAGTTTGACTCATATGCCCTTAGCCTATAACTCCAGTAAGACTATATCTAAATAATTTTAACTATACTTAAATACTATATTTAAGACTGTATTTAAATTCCTTATTGGTAAAGTTAAAGTTGAATGGTCTACCATTAGACATCCTTTTCAAGGATCAGTAGGTTTATTTTATGCTAAGTATATCATTCCATTTCATTAGAAACCTGGCATGGTGGCACCTACCTATAATCCCAGAACTCTGTAAGACAGAGGCAGGGGTATTGCATGTTTGAATCTAGCCTAGGAGAAGTAATGACTTGGTGAGGCCCTGTTTCAAAATAAAAAACTGAAAAAGAACCAAGGATGTCCTTAGTGTGAAGCTCATGGTTTCAACCACAATATTTTGAAAAAGAAATTGAAGAGATCATTTGAAATATATTTTTAAAGTAATCTGTAATTTTAGATGTATTTCTAAAAAATGACAACAATTTTAATCCTACAGTAAAAGAAAAGTATAAAAGTAAAAGTCACTGGGTTAAAAATGAAAAAGCATACATATAACTATTATAGATAATAATAAAGAGAAAGTGAGATGAAGGCAGAGAGGGATAGAAATAGAGGCAAAGAGAGAAATGGAGATGTATCATCCTGTGAAAATCATTTCAAAAGTACATATTCTAGCTTTGGGGGAAAGGTTGGATAAGATAGACTTTGGGTGGAGCCCACAGTAGGGTATATGTTGTGTAGGATACAGGAGTTGAGAGCCCCAAATAGTCTTAGAAACATGAGCTATGAAGAGTGGTTTAGTCTTGGCATATAGAGATAGATTTGCTACAGAAGAACATGGGGAATTATTATGGAGAATAATTAATAATTATATGTTAATTAGAAGCTAAAAATTACTCAAATATTCTTGTGGGATGCTGTGTAGAAATAAATACATAAAACATGTCACAGTAACAGTGAATTATATTAATGATTTTACTGGATATGTACCCTTGGTGTTCATTTATTTAGAATATTGATCTCATTTTAATGTCATGATACTTTAAGTAGAAATGGGGAAATCAGAGATGTGCTGTTAATATCAATTGTGCCATATTTTGCAGGAAATGCAATAGAACCTCATAGATAGCACTGTAGCTACTTCTTAGCTTTCTACATTTGATGAAAGCAAGCTTACATTGTCTACAAATAGTCAGTACTACTCAGTAGAAATTATCCTGCAAAACTTGCTCATTGATACAAGTTTGCTTTACAGCTCCCACAATTTCCCCAACTATCCCTTTCTCCTTTGCTTGCTCTAGGGGGCCTGGCCCTAGCTCAGTTCTTTAAGTGGCTGCTTCCACAATGCTGGCAGCCTCAGGTTGCTGTAGTTCGATCCCCACAACACTCCAGCCAGCCAAAAGTGCCCTGAAGGCATTCGAGGAGAAAAAAAAAATCCTTTGCTTGCTCTGTCTCAGAGAGACAGGAGGCTACTGACCCTGTGTCCTATAAACCTGACTCAAACCAGGCTCCGTCACTTCTCAGTCATGTGATATTGTTTGTTATTTGAGTTTGTAAGAACTCAATTTTTCACTAGTGAAACCAAAAAATACACACTCACAGGTTTTCTAAAACCAAAAGGAATAATCCATGGGTAATCCTGATAAATCTGAACTCTACTGATTCAGGTACAGTGCAGTCACATGGTTAAAGAAGTAAAGTACAATTCAAGAAGAAAAAATGAGGATAAGAAATAAAATTAAGAGGTAAAACCTCTCAAACATTTCACTATCTTAAAAATTATGGAGGAAATTCAAGTGTATAAGATACAACATTGTCTATTCGAGTTCCCCTTTTATCTCACATCTCTTCTATCTCTGGCTTCACCTGAGTGCCCCAGTCAACACTTAGTCTATGGCTACTGTTCTTTACCCCAGTCTCAATGCCCCTCTAGCTTTGCTATGTAGGTAGACTCACCTCTCCTCCAGTGAGCATTCTACTTCAGGAATGTGGGCATGCACATTTGTAGTGGGCATTAGAGTGGCTAACAAGCACAGGGTCCTCCACAGGCTAGAGAAGAAGTGTTGTGAAGACTCTCATGTTACTTCCTCCCATAAAACACTCTTCCAGTCTCACATGTGCTTCTTGGCAGGGGAGCCAAGCCTTTGCTACAGGTATCAGGGAGATGGGATTTGTGAACCTTTCGAGGAAGAAACCAGCATTGCAGACTGTGGCCTCTATACTCCTGAAGGATACTCAGATCAGTGGGCTACCCAGGCCTACTCCTCCCACGAGGACAAGAAGAAGTGTCCTGTTTCCTTGGTAACTGGAGAACCTCATTCCATGGTAAGCCAAGCCAGATGCCTCAGTCAAGGCTGAGCCATAGTGTGAAGGGACACCCTTAGATGAGTAATGGAAGCTTGCATTATGCTCCAGACTTTGATGAGGAATCTTGTCCTTACTGACCTCAGAAAAAGACAGTATTAAGTGAAAGGCTTCCAGATTATAGTGAAATATTCCTCCTCATGCTCACCCTGTTTAACCTCACAAGTTTGCATCTAGATACTTTTCACTATGCAGTCATTGACCCCAAGACATACAAAAGCAAAATTTAACTTATAAGTATACATATCAGAAATTATATTTAGACCCTATGGGTGGGAGACTTTGTTTTAAAAGAAAAAGAAATAGTGAAGAATCAAAAGTCCTGGTTCACACTATTGGAGCCAACTAGTACTACTGTTATTACATGATTTTAGGCAAGTTTTGGGCTACATACGCCTATGTAAATGAGTATGTTAATATCTTTTGCATTTATCTAAATCATTTATTATAAGGCTCAAGTAAGGTTTAAAATATACATTAAAGATCAAAGTATAGTGTGCCTTAAATAATTATTCTTATTGAAGAAATCCTGGAATTGGTATTAAAAGCGAATCCCTAATTGTACACTTTTCCTTCAGTATCCCCCTAAACAGATAATAGAAGCTCTGAGGACTCTAAAGTCCTCCAGGAACAGTGCAGTCACATGGTAAAGACTGTGGCTGTATTGATATTCATGAATTATAGGTGGATATCAAGATGCCTAAGGGTTCTTGGCTCTTGTAAACCATTCCAGATGCATTTTACCAAACAGACTCTCCTTTGTGATAACAATAGGCAGTACAGTCCTTTCAGGGAAGCAAAAGCTCTCCAGGCATTTCAGGCCAAGCTTAAATAATTGGATTTCAGCCTTGTGAGTCCATCTCTGAAGATACTCAGGAACCTCCCAAGTTGATCTATAGTTAAAGATCTCATCAAGGACCCTCACATCCTCTAGATTGTAGATCTGTATTATTCTTCTTCCCCTAATGTCACTGCTGCTGCCCTTAAGATTTCCTGTAGGAAGAAAGGAGCAAACCAGTGGGAAGCTGGCCCTTGTCAGTTGAGTCTATCCCCTTGTGCTGCAAAGATGGAACCTTTCTGCCATCCCAACACTACACTTACAGCCATATCTTATTGGAAGGACCCAGGGCACTTTGGGTCTAAGTTGTAGGAACTGCAAAGGAATGAACAATCATGGAACTGGATAACCTGGAATAAAGCTGGACATTGTTAAAAGAAAAGAAAGAAATGGACATGAATATGAAACTAACCCTTTCCATTATGCTCTCAAATCAATTCTGACATCTTTCTCTGCAGAGTTCTGGCACCCAATGACAGGAAACCAGTGAAATTGGGATATGCTAAGCTAGTGACATCTCTCTAAAGCAGCTTTTCATCTGTCCTTTCTGCCTTCCCTAAGTGAAAGGGAGCATTTCCCGGAGCACTGCTTCCTTGGCTCCTTTACTCAGTTGCCCAAGGCTCAAAGGCTGCCTGACTCAGAGTCCTCCCTTTTGGTATCAATTGATGCTGTGTGATGAGGACCTGTAAAGAATTCATCTAAGAAAGATTTCCTCTGCTAATCCACTGCTAAATCACCTGAAATGTGCAAGGATTATTCTTTCAGGAAGGTCCCTGAGCTGATTAGTTGTTGACTGAGAATTCTTCTGTTTGACTTTCTGTACTGGCACGTTATTGCGTATGATTGTCCACACCTCTAATTCTAGCACTTTGGCAGACTGAGCCAGGAAGGTCTCAAGTTAAATCCCAGCCTCAACAATTTAGCAGCTTAGAGAGACTGTATTTCAAAATAAAAGAAGAAAAGGGAGGTAGCTGAACACAAAGGTACTGTGTTCAATCCCCAATACTATAAAAACAAAACAACAATAGCAGAAAAAAAAAGCAAAAGCAAAACCAAACCACTGGCATGTTATATCTTGCAGCTAATAAGAACATGAAGAAGTTCTATACTGAGAAAAGTTTTATTCCACGTATTGTAGTCTTTAGACACTGTGAAAACCTTTGCTTTTATACTGGAAAGTTCTGTTGTCTTTACTCATGTCATACTCCGCACTTGAGTTTTGGTTGAAATTGCATTTCAGATTTGCACATCATACCATCCAGATCTACCCAAGCTCCACCCCTTTGCTGGCTGGTTTCCCTGCGTCACCAGTGGAAAAAGGCCTCAGGATGAAGTGAGTGAGCAGGCAGAGGGTAGCCTGGACAAGGAGGATGAAGTTTGGCTCCAAGTAAGTTGCTTAAATGAGTACTTGTGAAGGTTTTGAGTAGGGGAGAGTGTGTGTGTGCATTTGTGTAAAATTGTGCATTTGAATAGCTGGCCAAGACACTCATTTTGTTACCTCACAGTTTTTATATGTGGAATTTATCTTTGCCTCTCTGAATTTAGGACTTCTGTATGAATAGGAACTTTATCCCATTGACATACACACAGAAAAGTGTAAAAATCTCAAATGTGAAGGCCGATGAACTTTGCAATCGGCAGCCTCTCTAATGACTACACAGAGCAAGAAATGGAGCATTAGAATCAGAGTCAGTGTCACAAAGGTCTCTTCTGTCCTTTGTCTGGGATTATACTGTAGATATGCCTAGGTTGGTTTTGTTTATTTTTAAACTTGAAAAACTATTCTGGGTGTACTCCTCAGTGTGATTCGATCTCACTGAACATTGCATTTGGGAGCATCACCCCTTTTGCTTTCCTTGGTTGCACTGTTCGTTTTCACTGCAGCACAGCATTCCAATAAACAAAAACCCCCTGCATTCCAGCAGTCTACTACTGCCTTGTGGTTATTTATATTGATATATTAGGCATTTATGTTATTTCCAGGTTTTTGCTAAATTATTTTACAGTAAGGATGTCTGTACTGTTAAAAATGAATGTGCATGAATTGTCGAGTATATTTGAGACTGATGGACCACTGGTAGGCCTGCTTTTCGTAGATAATCTCAACTCATTTTCCACAGCTGATGTACTATTTCATACTCACACTCAAGGCTTATGAGTATTTCAGTTGCTTTGTAGTTTTACCCATACTTGTAATTTTGAATTTAAATCTTCTGTTCTCTAAAGTTATTCCTCTGTGCTTTCAACTTATATTTCATGATCAATGAGATTGAGAACATTTTAAATGTATATTGGTCATATGTATATACTGTTTGTTTTGTTTCTTTTTGAAAAGCATAATCAAGTCTTCTGCTCAATTTTCCATTGGGATGTCATTTTCTGTTTCATTTACAGGATGTATTTATAATCCACAATGAGTATAAATTCTTCAATCATATGTACTTTAATACTGACCTCTAATATAAGCCCTAAATATTTGTTCATTTTCTTTCAGATTGGATTGATGTTCTTGGTCCTTTTAATTTTATATAAATGTTGGGATCAATTTATCAGTTTTCTCAAGTGACAAAAACTAATGCTATGTTGATTGGGATTTTATTAATTCTGTAAGTCCTTTGGAAGAATTTTTTTTTTTGTTTTGTTTTTTGGTTTTCTTTTTAAAGCAGAGCCATTTAACATACTGTTTCAGTCATTTAAGTCTTTAACTTCTCTTATTAACATTTTATAGTTTTCTGAGGAAGGTTAATTTTATCAATACCTTTCTGCATCTATTGAGCTAATCACATTCCCCTCTTCTTTTTGTTAATATTTTGGTTTTGTTGATAGGCTTTTAAATGTTAACTCAACCTTAGGTATCAGTAAACCAAAAACAATTTGGAAATGATACAGAGTCAATTTAAAACAGTTACACATTTTCTTTTAAATTTTTGTTAATTTTCCCTTCATCTATATTCTTTAGATTCAGGCTCCTAATTTTGTGTTAATCTATGTTGTTAGGTTTTATGATCAAAACTACCTAAAATAAATTTTAGTTTTTTCTTAGCTCTCTAGAATATTTTGTGTAATGATACTATTAATTTTTTGGGCAATCACTAGTGAAGATATATAAGCCTGGAAATTTCTTTGAGGGATAATTTTTAATAAGTTAAATTTTTTAAACAAACAGAAAAATATAAGTTCTCTATTTCTTATTTGATTAATTTTGGAGTATCAAATTTTTCAAATAATTTTGCCATATTTCTAAAGTAATAAACTTGTTAAGCTTTCAATGATATCTTGTTACTTTCTTTGTAATAGTCCTAAAATCTTCAGGTTTTTCTTCCTAGTTCTGTTATTAATTTGTAGTAATTTGTTCGTTCATATCAGCTAAGGATTTACCATTTTTATCAACTTTTCAATAATTTCTTTAAGTAACAAAGGATTCAGATGTTCTTCTTTTTATTATTTCACCCCACAGTGGTTTGTACATGCTAAGCAAGTGCTCTCTACCAGAAAATTTACTTGCATCCCTATTTCCTTTATTTTATGCTTGCTAACTTTTCTTTTCCAGTAACTTGAAGTGACATATAGAATTAATTTTAGCCATCTCATATTTATTACCTCTATTTATATCTATCTATCTATCTATCTATCTATCTATCTATCTATCTATCTATCCTCTATCTATACATTAAGCTAAAGTTTTCTCTTAATTCATGACTTTAGCTATATACCATTAGTTTTCACATAGCATATTTCTGTTATCCAGTTCAAATATGTTTTCAAACTTTTGTTGTGATTTCTTTTTTTTTTTTCTCTTGTATTTTAGGGAAGGGTCCACAGCGTGTTCAGGGTCTCACTATTAGATCGGACGCATAGTGATTCTCCTGTTCACAGCCTCTCAAGAGCTGGGATTATAGGCATGCGCCACCAGGCTCTGTCTTAATTGGGGCGAGGCCAGCACAGCAGGCTAGGGGAATGGAACCCAGGCTGCTGTGTCTGCTTGCAGGTGCTTTAATCTGCTGAGCTATTTGGCTGGTCCATGATTTCTTTTTTGATCTTTGAATTATTAATTAATGTAGAGTTTAACCTGAAAACACTTTTGGATTTTCAACAGAGATTAATTCAATACTAGAAATTTGTTGAATGTTGAGTTGTAGAACAAAATATGGTCAGTACTGGTAAGCATCAAGTGTTCTTGTGGAATGGGTGTGTGATAAGCAATCATTAGATATTGAAGTATTCTGTACATCTCATAGTTCACGTTTACATACCATCTTCTTGAAATGGCCTTACACTGTCTGTATTTTTTATGCATGTGTGTATGTGTTTGTATTGTTTCCTTCAGACCCTGAGACGTATAGTGTGCATTAAAAATCTTTTTAGTGGGGACATCTTAGGACTTTCAGTATAAAGAAAGCATTTTTCTGGATGCCTTGGTAAATTATTATATTCCTTACTTAGTGTAGATCCCACATTTCATCCTCCATACTTCCAACATCATCGCACATTTCTCAGAGTCACCCCTAACATGATTTTTTTTTTTAAATATCACTTCCTCTGGGACATTATTATCCTTTTTGTCAAAACTACTTTCTGAATTCATGTTGACAACATCACTTCTGCTGAGCTTCTCTGGCTGTGTGTCTAGTTTCTTGAATGGCAGCGGCATTTCTCCACCAGATCCATTTACCGCTGGTCAAATTTTACTTCCGGGTTCACATGTTTTTTCTTTTCGCTGCTTCATTTTCATCCTTGTAGGTCAATGCTTCCTTTAGTTATCCATTTTTGTAAAATTTCACGTGAGCTTACCACTGGGAAACAATGCTACAACACAGCTGCATACCTTATGTCTCTGCGTGGTCCAAATAAGACCCTCAGTGAATAGTCAGGGATAGAGCTGAGAGAAGGGATGCAATTGGGTTCCGGTCATGATTCATATCTGCTTTCTTTGTTTAGATTTGGGTACCAGGTATTGAACTCAGGACCTTGTGCTTCCCAGGCAGGTGCTTCTGCCACTGAGCTTGTGTTTGTTATTTACATGAGTTTTTTTTTTTTTATTAAAAGGCTAGCAGTATATTTTATATTTTATATCATTGTAGTTAGTACATTGGGTGAACTAAAATTTCAATTATATTGATGAAAGATTCATTACTGTTACTTGTGGATATGAGAACTATGTAAATTAAGAAATGCAAATATATAATTGTAGAATTTCTGTACTTTCTCAGTGAACTATCTTTTTTATCTAAGAAAGATCTCCTTTTATCTCTGAGTATCTATTTAATTTTTCCTAAATACTCTTATTTTCTTTGAAAATTTCTATTTTATAGCTTATTCAAAAAACATTAATAAATCATTTTAATGTCTACACCTGGACCTCTGTTTGCATACCTTATTTTTTTCCCCACATTTTCACTTATTCAAATCTATCTGCTACCAGGCAGAAGAATGTTTTAACTGAAAACCAGACATCAAATATATAGTAGAGACTCTGGTTAATAATAGCCTTCTTTGAAGATCATGTTTTTATTTTATTTTTTATGTATTTAGAACAGGGTCTACAGGGTTTCACTACATAGATCGGACTGGTAGTGACCCTCCTCTTTTCAGCCTCCCAAGTGCTGGGATTATAGGTGAGCAACACCACACCCAGTCTCAATCGCTTTCTCAGTGCCAGCCAGGGGTGGGGCCAACACGGCAAGCCTGGGATCAAACCCCAGCGGCTGCTGTGCTCTGCTTAAGCAGGCTCTTTAATCCACAGAGCTATCTGACAGGCTCACTGAAGATCATACTTTTACATGTGCCATGATTTGAGAAAGATCAGCTTAATCCAAAAAGTAATAAAAAAGACTAGACCTTGTGCCATTGTATTTGTAAGCCCTGATAGCTGTTAGACATTCTCAGAGACTAAGATAGTGCAGGCTGCCAGGCTCCCTGCATGGAGCTTCCTTCTTCTTGATATATTGAGCTTAGTCTTGGCCTTGGTTAGTCTCAAACATTATATTTTACTTAATTGACATTTTATGGTTATTTGTTCCAGCAATGTTTGCTTTACTACAAACTACTCCATCAGAGCTGGATGCAGAAATCTCTAGCTGGAATTCTATTAACATAGCTCAGTTACCCACTGCATGTATTTCAGCTTTTTATCCTGTTCTTACAAGTGATACAGAAGAATGGGTGCTTGTGCTGTAAAACATCACTAATATCATTAAAGGTTATGTTAATACACAAACCATACAGAGAAAATTTAGATTTCACAAATGCACATGGTCCCGAAAATTAAGAATTGATTAAAAAATACGCTAGTGGGGTTTTTCAAAAAAACTTTTGTGAGAACTACAGAATTTCTGACATTTATTCTTCCTTTTAGTATAATTTAATCTTCATTTGATACACAAACATGACTTGCATGTAATGAATTAGAGAGCAATTCATTGCACAAGGGAGAGAGTGGTACTGGAAAACATTAGTCTTTCCAGTATCATTCCAAAATCTTTCGTTTACTAAAATGCTACTTGCCCAACAAAAATTTTGTCATTGTAGTCCACATTTACTGAGTTTTAGTACACATTTTCTTAGTTTTCATTATTTTCTTCTAATCCTCAAACAACAGATTAAGAATGTAAAGAAATTTGTTACATCCAGGTAACAAAGTGGAGACTTAAAAATTTAATTACAATAACAAACACATTTTAAAGTGCTCTTTGGTTGGCAAAGTGCATTTTCATGTATTTTTTAAACTTGCAAGAGCCCTGTGAGTTTCATAAGATAGGTGTTTTTATTCTACAGATGAAGAAAATAGGAAGCAAAGATTCAAAGTGCTCTTTCTGTATCACTCAAGATTAAAATACCGTCGGAGCTCAGATCCACACCTCTTTTTTCTAATCCCTTGCTTATTCCTTTATATTTGTTGCTACCTTCAATCAGCGTATATTAAGCACCCCTGCTATGCCAAGAGCTAAACACTGTGCAGATATGAGGGAGTGAGTCATGAACAAGAAAATGAGAATAACCATGAGTGGACTGAAAGAACAGTTTCCAGTCATGTTCTGTTAGATTTCTCTGAAGTTCTTTAACGACCTTGTATCTATGGATCAAGTTCATAGAGTTTATCAAGTACTTCCTGAAAATGCTAGGTGCGTAGTAGAACAGAAAAACAAACAGAGGGCATGTTTTCTCTTAGATAGTGCTTTTCATGTAATGCAACAAGTGAAGCAGTCTGAGTAGAAGATACTAAATACGTGTTGTTTGATTCACAAGGAGACAGTCCACATATGCAAAATCATATTTATGTTCATGTTTATTTTCTTGGTTGCTCTAAAATGCCTGCTATTTGGGGTGTTCTGACTCAATCTGGGCTGGCTAGAAAGCCTAACAGGAACCACCACATGTACACAGTATTTTAAATACCAGGGTCTTCCACGTGAGTTATACATTATGATCCACTTCCTGGAGATCTTCAGTAGTTAAAACCTGAAGCTTGCTAGCCATAATTTCTTCACTTTCTTTGTTTGGGTCCAACTAGCCAAACACTGAATATGAGTATTTGATAGAAAATGCGGTACATGCTTACTTCATTTGAATTTCAAAGATGAAAATCCCTAACACCATGTAGGGGAAAAAAAACCCCACATTTAATGATATTTACTCTGTACCAAATATTCTATTATGAATTCTCATACAAATCTCTATTAAAGATGCGATTTTTTCCTCATTATAAAAATGATTATTTTACAATCCAGAGATGCTAAACATTTCAGAGGACAATGCAACAGATAGGACACTTGAAAGCCAGTTTGTTCCCAAACACCTGGTCCTTCCTTCCTGCACAAGGGGTTAGGAAACACGTTTATAAAAGAACCAGATGAAAAAGTACTTTGATATTTATGGGTCCATACAGTTTGTCACAGCTACTTAGCACTGCTGTTAATATGACAACCAGATAGCAAGATAGCTATAGAAAAGATCTGAATGAATGAGCATAGTTATGCCCTAATTACATTATATTTGCAGCAACGAAGTGTAAATTTTACTTATTTTCATATTATTTTTGTTTTGATTTTTTTCAACTATTTATAAAAGGATAAAGCCAAAACAATTTTTGGCTCACTGACCAAAGTGCCAGTGGGTTAGATTTAGCTCATGGGCTGTATAGTATGCTAGCTGCTGCTCTCCATGTTGTTTCTGGAAAACAGTATCTATGAGCAGTTGTCATTTCCATAACAAGAATACTTTGATTTTGTCTCATATTAACACTATCTTGTAGTGTGAGGAGATTCAGCAATGAATGAATTACCATCTTTACCTTTTAAGGGCATATATGAAAGGGCATATTTATACGGATATAGTAGAAGACAGAATAATTTCATAATCCATGGACTACAGTTAGAGTAAAGGGCTCAAATGGACTCAAGTGGTCCTTGTAACTGCTCAGACATAGGGGGATAGAGCTAAGCCTTGTCTTAGGCTGAAGTCTGCCATATATGACATCTTCCACACCCTCCACACACACACGTACATACCAGTACACACAGGGGTGCACACATATCTTTGTTCATTCTAGTCAGAGATTTATTTCAGTGTTGTAACACAACAGAATTTTTGAATCTCCATAACATTAAGGTATGAAATTCATGATTTTCTTTCTCTGTTAATGATTTCTTCTCCTTGCCTTCCCAATATACTCATTTGCCTTTGAACACTTATCTCAAAGATTGTTTCCTCTGTAAAGCTTAAGGTTTCCTGAACTTCTCTCCTAAGTTCTAGGTAATAAAAGGAGATCTGTCCTCCATGCACCCTGTATCTTGGTGCCCAAGGGCTTCACTGTTTCCACTTGCTCGCCCTTCTCTTCATCCAGTGAACAGTGTGGGCCCCATGAGACAAGGCCACAAGAGGTCCTGAATGTGTGTCCAGTATTGAGCACAAAGCCTGCTTGCTGTGATATTCAAATTATTTGGTGGTACATCAGATCTTAGTCTTGGCAGTTGGGAGTATACTGATACCACTGTGTCCAGGCTAGATTTTGAGAAAAATGTTGACAGATGCCAGAAAGCAAAGCATCCTTTCTTGCAAAGCTTTTTAAAAGGTGGAGTATAGGTAGAGTGAAAAAAGTCACATTAAAGGAAAGTTTTCAAGGATAAGCAGAACTGATGATTGTCTTTGATTGTGGTACACTGGATTCTTTAGGACGTAGATTGTAAAGACAGATTTTTTTTTTGAATTTTTACAATTTTGCATTTTAGTACAGGGTCTACAGGGTCTCACTACAGAGATCGGACTCAGTGATCCACCTGTGTTCAGCCTCCCACGAGCTGGAATTACAGGTGCATGCCACCACATCCACTCTCAATCACCATCTCAGTGCACACTGGGGACAGGGCTGGTACGGCATGCCGGGGATCGAACCACCAGCCCCTGAGTCTGCCTAAGCAGGAGCTTTAATCCACTGAGCTATTTGGCTGGCCCATTAAAGATAAAATTTAGTATATAAGATATTTATTAAGGAGGAGGGAAGAATTAACAGGTGCAGGAAAAAAGGGAAGAAAACATGAGCAAGTAAAGAAGAATGAACAATTTCAACGATAAGCTCATTCAGATTAACAACACTTATGAAGCAATAATAAACACCGTCACAAAGGCCAAGGCAGGAAAAAGTATAGAAAGGCTCCCGTCAGGGCTTATGTTAGTCATGAGATAAGAATATTACTTTAATGTACATTTCAACAAGTTAGAGACGCATATATATAATCTTGAAAACAATGACAAATATACATTGATACCAATAACTACTGGTTAAAAGCTAAAGGGAAGATTAAATGGGATAAAATAACTTGTTTCCCCAACAAGAAGAAAAAAGGAACTACGGAGCAAATAACACATAGAACCAAGAAACCTAACAAGAAAAATAAATGCCAAGATGGTAACTTTAAACACAACTATATCTTTAATTACATTAAATGTAAATTGACAGTTCCACATAAAAGACAGATATTGTCATATTACATAAAATTAGCCACATTATATACTGTTTTTTTTTTAATTTTTATTTATTTATGTGTGTGTGTGTGTGTGTGTGTGTGTGGCCAGCTCAGCCCACCAGGGGGCGGGGCTGGCTGGCATGTGGTGCTGGGGAATTGAACC
>NW_004524593.1:850481-868383 GCF_000260255.1 Octodon degus | reverse complement strand
ATTGAAGATCCTTTGTTAGTGTCAGCCATGTGGATGAGTTACTAATCTATTTTGAAACTGTCTCATTGTTATTTGTTTCTCAGTAAAATTAATAAAAAATAAAAATAGAGCTCCAAATTAAATGAATTAAATCTTGACCCAATTGACATTTGTAAAAACACCCTGTTCAACAACTGTATAATGTATATAATATACTCACTAACATAGAGCATAAAGTAAGTCTTGGCAGTGAGGAGGATTGAAAATATACATAGTACTGAAATTATAAATAGTTTTTTAGGCCTCAGTAGTATTAACTAGAAATTAATAACAAGGATGTCTTGGAAATTCTTGTTTTTTGCAATGAAGCAATACATTTATAAATAATCTATAGGTCAAAGGAAATTTTATAATGGTAATTAGAAAACATTTTGAACTGAATAATAATGGAGCAGCATATGAAGATTTGTGGATGAACTCAATGCAATACTTACAGGGACTTTAGTTAGAAAAAAAGATGTAAAATCACTGATTAGAGTTTCTTCCATAGATAATTAAGAAAGATCAAATTAAAACAAAAGTAAAAACAAACACAACAACAGAGAAGGGCAGATCAGTGAGAGAAAAATCTTCCATATCACCACAGTTGATTTACTGTTTGGTTTTTGTTGGAATTGTGTAAAGTGATAGGGCGACAGGGCAGTTAGATTCTTAATTCTGTATTTTATGAGATAAAAGAAGATAAGCATAAAATAGGAAAGAGATAAAGTTTTATCTTCTGATAAAATGAATTTAAAAAGAACCTGAAAATCATTTCATTTGGTATCACAATTTAGTAGAAATATTACTAAATGTAATATTGTAGCACTAATTTAAAACAACTATCAATGAAGAAAATATGATTAATCTCAACCACAGTACCAATAAAATGGCACAAAGAAGTTGAAACAAACCTCAAGAGTTTTGAAATAACTCTATAAAGAAAGGCTAACAGACACAACAAGAGCTTGAATGAATGAAAACAAAAAACCAGTTCTGAACAGAAAGACAATCTCATGCGAATGCCACTTCTCCATAAATCTTTAAACTTTACACAATTCCAACAAAAATCAAACAAGACAATTTAAAGGATTACAAAACTGACTTCTAATTTTTTTACAGGAATTATGAAAATATTGGGTTATTGGGTCTTGTCAGATATGAAAATATATCATAAAATTATACTGAATAAATAGTGGAAGTACTGGACAGATCAATGGCACAAGGAAGTCCAACATGCATTTAAACTCCCAAGACATTGAGGATTGTGCTTTTGCTTCTATACTTGAACTCGAACTTGATGTTATGTAATTACATAAATTTAATCAATCTGATGAAAACAAAGTGATTTTTTTAGTTTTGTGATACTTTAAACTTTTGCTCATTAATGATGGGATAGAGCATCCCCTTATGTAGTAATATTTAGACATGTAGTATTCCTTTTCAGTTATAGTATAGACAAATTCATCAGATTTTGCTGGGATCATAAAGATATGTTTTATTTTTTATGTTATTTTAATAATTGTACCTTTCAAACTATAGCCTTTGATATACTGAAATTTGTTTTACATAGCATATGGTAGAAAGCTATTTCTTAAAGAAATGTGACAGGCTGATCAAGTTTCATGACATTAAAGTGTCTACCTTTGCCTTCATTTGCTGGTCTACTCTTGTGTGGATTTGGTGTGCTGATTTATCTATCAAATAGTAGAAAATGCCCGAGTATTTATTTCAATTCTTATGTTCCATTTTTTTCTGTTAATTTATTATCCTAAATTTTATTACTTAAATAATAAGACTCACAGAATGTCCCTCTTGTACTTTTTTACCTTTTTTTTTTCAAATTTGTGGTACTTATTCATTATTTGCAAACACTTTTCACATAAATTTTAGAGTAAGACTTGAGTTCTTGCTTCTGTCTCTTGAAAAGCGTGTTTCCATGTGTGTGTGTTGAATTTAACCATGTGATTAACAACAATTGATATGATTATGTGGTTTTTCTCTTTTGATTCATCATGATGTTGATTCATGTGATAGATTTACCTTATACATCAAATCTTTTTTGCTCTTATGAAGTACACTTAGATGTTTATTATATACTTTAGCACATATTGCTGAATTTTATTGACTAATCTTTCATGTAGGAGTTTTGCATTTGTATTTGCATGTTGACTTCATCTATATATTTCTTTTCAATATTCACATTATTCATGTCTCATTATTTCCTTTCAACATTCACATTATTTCTCAATATTCACATTATTTATGTCAGTGTATATGTACAGTATACACTGCTTTTTATTTTCTGAAACTACTTGTATAAAAGAGGGGTTGTCAAATTTGGCAGAGCTCACCAGGAAACCATTTGGTTCTGGGTTCTCTTGAGTAAATATTTGTAATTGTCAATTACATTTCTTTAACTGTCATTAATATTTGTATTTTTTTCTGTTCTAATTTGGGATTTTTGAATATTTTAAGAGAGTTACTAATTTATCTCCACGTTCAAATTTGTTGCTGTTGCTTGCTTATAATGTATTTTTCATGCTAGATGTCACCCTATTTATAGTGTATACTTTTGAAATATCTTTTGATTGTACATGCTATTTGTCTAAATTACTAGCATCTTTCAAAGAGCAATGTTTAGTGTAATTCATCATTATTTCAGTTCTAGTTTATTTCATGAATTTCTAACCTTATTTTTATTATTAATTTCTTGTTTCTTTAAATTTATGTTACTGTTCCTTTTTTCTAGCTTCTTGTGTTGAATGTTTGTTTGATTTGCTTCTGGTAGTCCATAATTTTTTTTTCTTAGTGTTACTTTAATTATACCACATAAATTTTGACATATAGATCTTTTATTCCACTTTGGCTCTGAAAAGTTTTTTGTTTTGTTTTGTCTTGTTTCATTTTTTGAGACAGGGTCCTGCTATGCAGTTCAAGCTGGACTTGAGCTCAATTTGCAGCGCAAGCTGGTCTCAAACTTGAAATGATCCTCCTGCCTCAGCCTCCTGAGTTCTGTGATTACACGTGTGTCCCACTAATCCCAGCCTCTAAGCATTTTATAGTGACTTATAATTTCTTTTTAAAACTTTGGATTTTGACAGCATTTTTTTTTTTTGTATACCTCCAGCACTGATTTTTTCAGAGCATAACTTTATTGTGCCTGGTGCGACCTTCTTAGAGGTTTTTGCTCTCCTCTCTGAACTTTCATTTTATTAGGAAGAACTTAAATTATGATTTTTTTTCTTCCATCAGGAATTAGTACTAGTCCATAATCAAAATGTGCACTCCACATTGGCTCATAAAAAAGCATCAACCACTCTTACTAATTTTCTCTTTATGAATTTGTTTATATAGCTGTACATCTACAAAGTCCTTTCCTCTATTGTGCTCTTCTTCATTTGTGTTCTCTGCTCTTGTTTTTTAGATTGGCTCTTTTTGTTTTTTTATTTACTAAAAAATGTGCATATATTTACGGTGTAGAGTGTGCTACTTTGATACAGTATATATGGTATTGTGAAATGATTATCAAAATTTGATTCATATAAGTGCATTCTTATATCTTTCCAATATTGAGTTGCAGAAAAATACATGTAGTTAAATTTTTAATTTCGTATAAACCATTAATATGTAGTATAAGTATAAATATTTCTAGGTAACATTTCAGCATACTAAAAATCATTGTTTATCAGATATGTGAATTTAAGCAATCATTCTCTGTTTTTTTGTTCACTTGATTGTTTTGCTAAATCTGGCAACTCTTCCAATTTTTTCTTTCATCAGTTTTAAAGTACAAAACACTTATCTAGTGATGACTTCAATCACGGAAGAAGCTGTCCAGATTTCATAACTTTTTTCTTTTTGAGTCCTGGAGATCAAACTCAGGACCTTGGGCTTGCCAGGCAGATGCTTATGCCACTGAGCTATCTTCTTGGCTCCAGATTTCATAATTTAATGAAAAAGAAAATAAGTCAGTAAATCCAATGCAATACCACTTATTATGGATGTGTAATATAATTCTAACAATACTAGTCTCCTGGATTTTCGTTTTGCTATATAAGTGGAGCAGTAAATTAGTAGGTGATGAAGAAATTGGAAGGAAATATGCATTCAGAAGAATAGTACTATAATTCCTATTTTTAATATCAACTATTTTTAATAGTCAAATAACCTTATATAAATTGTATAATCTTCTTGGGTGTCTTAGTTACTCTTCTCTCATTGCTGGGACAAATACCCGACACTCAAAATGAGGAAAGGAAAGTTTTATTTAGCTCACAGTTACTGGAGGTTTCAAGACACTGGAGGACAGGCTGGGGCGGTGCTGTGTCCAGGATGACTCCACACTTCTGAGAAAGCGCAGGCTAGCCAGTTTAATGGGTAGGTCTCTCTGGCCCCGCCCCTCAAGCCACTCCTTGCTCCTTCAGTCGCATCTGCCCCATAACTTACATGAGGCTTTGTGGGGGAGGGGGACAACTAGACACAAATCATAACACTGGGTATGAGCTTTCTGTCTAAATTTCTTTCAAATAAGATGTTTATATGATGCTTACCAGTTCTGCATTTAAGTTTGAAGTTAGTAGTGAAATTTTAAAAGAAAATAGTAGACAAATATAATTAATAGCAATATTATAGTCCTAGACTCCTAAACTGCTGAGGCCAGTGATAGTGCTATTTACTGATATCTTCAAAGCCTTGTTCTACCAAGTGTGGTTGTCACCTGAAAGCTTGTTAGATATGCAGGATCACAGCTCTGTCACCTCACAGGTTGCATTTTTAGCGAGAATCTCAGATGATTTGTATGTAAGTTCAAGTTTGGGAAACACTGCTTCAGAGAATTAGCTCACTATTAAGTGAAACAATTGATGTTCAAAATGATTCAAAATTGACTCTAACTCATCAAGTGAAAATTCATGTAAGTGTAAGATTTTCTATTTAATAGGGCAAATTTTTTTCTATGGTATATTGCATTATTTCCATATGTGTGATGAGAATTTCTAATAACTTGTTATGTGTTGAAAGAAAATCTTTTGTTGTTGAGAACATTTAACATTTGGGGCTCTCTGTAATCCCTGTAAATCCTGCAAAAGCAACAATGACTTTGTGCACCTGATTTTTATGTCCATTAAATACTAGCCAATGCACTTAAGGAGCTCCACCTTCCAATGACTGAAGAGTTTATCTCCAGAAAGTAAAGAAATCTTTTTTTGTTTTTCCTATTTGATTGATAATAATATACATTTTAAATTAATTTTTACATGGAAGTTTTTTTGGCCCTTAACATGGCAGCTTTCATTATTCAGTTCCATGAATAATTGGGATAGAATATTTTCATGCAAGATAAACTCTTGCCTTACTAGGTTATGCTTTCATTTTTCTCCTGTTTTCCTATGGATTCTTGTTCCTGAGAAGACCTCTTCCAGCTATATTTTGTAGTGTCTTCTTTCTTTCTGTTTTTGTGGTGTCAGGGATTGAACTCAGGACCTTGTGCTTGCCAGGCAAGCACTTATTCCACTGAGGTATCCCCCCGGCCCCTATAATGTCTTTTTTCATTCTCAGGCTTTGTCTTAAATGGGCTTTCCACAAGACCCATATTGAGATAAGGATTTCCATGCAGGAAGTTTGTTTAGAACTCCCTCTTGGGCTTATCATGTGTAAGGGTACGAAAGAACTAGGATTGGGCAGAGGTCAGTAAAACTGAAACAACTATATGCAGGTGTCAGCATCCTATGATAGCTGGGGTGGCTTAAGAGTTGTCCTATTCTATCCATCACTGATACAAAAAAGATCACTGCACCTGGGCTGCCTACCCCTTGTCACTCAAGCAAAATGCAGTGACATTACATGAAGAGATCACTCTTTGCTGTGACCAGAAAGAGACTTTACAGTGTGGTGAGTGCCACTGCCATGGAAGAGGGTATATAGATGACACATCATGGCAACCGTACCAGATTTGTTTCTGTCTCCTGATCCTCTTTCTGAGTCTCATAAATTTTTTCTAACAGTGAAAGATTTAGTGTTAGTGTCTGATATCATGATTTGAGGAAATGGTCTTGGAAAGAATTGAACCAGTCATCTGATCTGATCCACGCTCTTTCCATTAGCTTGCCAAATTATATATTTTTGAATAGCTTTCCCTAGATGGTAAGGGCCATAATCTGGTTCTTTCTTCATTTTTCAAAATTTCAAGTTGGCCTCACTTTTCTACAAAAAGATCCACATAAACCCATGTGTTTATGGCCTTCCTTTTACTATGAAACAATAAAGCAGGAAGTCATGTGGGGCTTTGACTCATACCAAAAGGGATAAGGGCTAAACATGAGGAAGAAATTAAATGAGGCTCACCAGCCCCTGTGTTTTGATTCACATGATCAAGTATGGAAACAACCAAGATAATTAACTGGGAAGAGGTCACTTGCTTCACACTGTCCCTTTGTCTATTAGAATGGACTTCAGGACAGGTCCTTTGAAACTTTAGAACTTAATCTCTGCTTGCCAAAATCTCTGAAGTCTACACAGAATTATTAGGTTGAGTCATATGAGATTGCCAACATTTGATAATTGTTCACCTATTTAAAATGAATATGGCTCAACCTATAGTACAAATGTTCTTAGTCTGTTTTCTGGTTTCCTTAATTAGGCCATAAATGAAACTTAAAGATATTTCTCAGTTTTCTAAAGTTGTACACAACTGTTTACTGCTATATGCTTAGGTAACTTCATTTCTTGGGCACAGAAGAATTCCAAAGGTCAACAAATTTCTAAGGAATCTATACTTTTCAACTCATCTCAAAATAAGGATACTGATGAAGTCAGAAGGATTCAGATCTTACAGTGGGAAAACCTAAGTCCCTTTTCTCTAGCATTTGCCTAGAGGGAGCCACCAGCTCTTACAACCCTCAATTCTACTTCCATAGTTAAAATCTTTGTAGCAAGAGGATGCCACAGTTCAAAAATCTCAAGTAGGAATAAAAGCTTCATGAACATGGTAGAGGCTCCAGCAAATCATCCACACTATGTTTGCAAACCTGAGGTTCTCCTGGCTGAACCCCCCTTCTCTTGGCCAAAGGTCCTCCATTGCCCTCTAGAGTTGCTAAGTGCCATAGATGAGTGAGAAAGGAAAAGCGTAGAAACACAGCAACACAATAACCCAGAACATCTGGAAACCTCAGATAAGATTCCTCTCAAATTTGTGGTATAGTTTCAGGATCTGCTATGTGGTGACCACCGCAAGGGTGACCTGGAAGTTGACATGCTTGGCTGGGGAGCAGAATGAGTGTGTCTGGGCCCAGCAGACAGACTGGACGGGAATTTCTTAAGATCAAGCAGTTCTTCATTAGAGACACATTCTTTCAGTCTTATTCTTCACCAGGGGCCAGCAGTTAGATTGAGTAGTTAATGTGTATTCTTTGAATGAAAAATCAACTCAGTATTTGGGGCTGACTCTCCCCAGCTATTGTATGGCAGTACCTAAATCAATCCTCTTAATCCTCTCTCTGTCTCTCTCTCTCTCTGTCTCTGTCTTTCTCTGTCTCTCTGTCTCTCTCTCGGTCTCTCTCTCTGTTTCTCTCTGTGTCTCTGTGTCTCTCTATCTCTCTGTCTCTGTCTCTGTCTCTCTTCTCTCCTCTGTATGTCTTCTTTCTCTCTTTCTTTTCTCTATAAATCTGTTGTCCATTAGCTCTGCATTTTCTCTTTGTTGCAAAATACTTTGTGATGCATGCAAGGAGTTAATTTCTCTGGCAGTCCTAACTTGGGACCATTTCTTAGACTTGAGAATCACTTGATTTTCTGGAAGATCTTATCTCTTTTTTGACATCTAGCTATAGGTTTTATATCTTGTAAAGGACATGTTAACTTTATATTGCATCTGTAATGTATAAAAACAACTAATAAAATGCTATAGATAAAACTAACAATGTTTTGACTTCAGAGCATTTTGGATCTTTCTCTTAGGGCATGTTAAATGATAAAATTATCTATGAAGAAATCTACATGTAAAAATGTACAGTGGTACATTTGTGCCCACTAATGAGCTCTCAGTTATATGGCTAACAAAAATATTGAGTTCCAATTGCTTTGACTAGAAAGGGTACTGTGAGGCACAAGGTGATTGATACTAACAGGTTCTAGCTTGCATTTGAGTACCAACAAAGTACTGGTCCAAAATTTTGCTATCCAAATGCATTGAGTTTTAATGAGTTTTAAAGCAGTCAAATACCAAGAGATGAATGTATTTTTATAGATTCAATTCATAAGGGAGAATTACATCATATACTAAGAATCTCAAATATTGACAGTTTCTGTGAAACCAGAAGCTAAAGTACCACTTCACATTTCTACAAACATCAATCTTAAAACGCATATTTCACATTGCAGCCCATAAATTTTAGAAAAGCATAATTCTCCCTCTATACCAGAATGTAAAATTGCACAGTTTGCTATAGAATTATATTTTTTCAGCTTTTCTTCCTACAGTGTAGGCTGGATATAAAGTGTTTCCCCTTAGCAAATAGGAATTATATAATAAACAATGCCCCATATGGTCACATTACTTCCTTGAAACCATGTGTGATAGGCCACATCTCTATTGTCAGTTATGGGAAGGGAAGCCCAGGACCAGACAGGATAGATGGGTTGCTTGGGTTTAGGTAGCTAGTGAAGATTGATCAAAGAGCCAAACCACTAAAGCTTCTGCCTGATCATCAATCTTCACTAACTACATAAACTTAAGTTTTCTCATCCCTGCTTAGAGTAATGATGCACTGATTTGGAGTCATCTCTGCTTTACAGGTGACAATGCAGTAGTTATGTGAAGGAATTTACACTTTCTTTTGCTTATATTTGTTGCTGTGAGATACACTTCTGGTTCAAGTAAAAATGAATCATGGCTATCTTTGTCTAGCCCTGTGAGAAGAAATAGGCTAGACTCAGTGTCCCATAACTTGATCCTTTGTCTTTCTTTGCTTTGTGTAGTCTAATATTCCTATACTTGTGTGGCCTTTGTATGTCTTACCTGTGGTTTTCCTACTTAACCCCTGGACTAGAAATCCTGCCACAACATTGCCTACAAATCATAGAGAATCACAATCAAATCAAACAAAGATGCTACTATCAGAGGAAGCAGTCTTTATCTATAGAAGTGGTTTTGTATTTAGCGAGCTGCAGAATAAAGGGGCATATTGTTAAGAGTTGCAATGAGTTGGGAGCTGTGGACATGGGCCTTCAGAATAGAGAAGCCACTCTGTAAGAGGTACCTCTCCTAACTAGCTTCAGGTGGGTGGTGTCTATTCTGGGCCCTGGCAGCAGGAAGACTGAGATCTCCTGTTCCTTGTTAAAACCACCCCACTCTTGAGGTCTGAGGCCCATTGAGGTAAAGCCACCAGGTGCTTGTTTGGACTTTGTCTGTTCATGGATCAGGAAATGTGCCAGAACTTTCTCTCCATGCTCAGGTCTCTTTTGTGGTGTATGAAAAGGAAGAGGTTATAGGAGTTCCCAGAGGGCTTTGATGTCATTTGCTGCTGGAGTCCAGAACTTTGAGTTCGGCTCTTGTTTTCCTTAGGATGTATTTCATGTCTAGCCCACACCCACTGGGGACAGAGGACTTCATATTAGAAACTGAAACTTATGGTTGGATGTTTCTTAAGTTATGAAGGAATATTTATTACTTCAAAGAGTAGAAATGAAAAAAATGGGGAGCAGAAACCATAAAAAGTGTGGCTTGTCTTTCCCTCAAAGGAAAAGAGAAAGAAGGGAGAGCTGTGCTGCCTTGACCACTGTAAATCATAAAATCACCCTAATTAAGCCAGCAGCACAAATGGATACTCCATAAACACACTGCCAAGGCTCAGGAAACACCAATCTGTGGATGAGAAAAAATTTTCATTAAAATAGAAAACATGCTTTACGCTCCCTCTTTCCATTTTAGAGGAGGCCCCTGCCATTAGATGTTTTGCTGTGTTTTTATACTGAATAAATTTCCTGGGGCCACATCACCCTTTAACCATGATAAAATGCCAGAAAAATGTACCTATGACTTTGAAAGCCAAGACTCTGGTCATTAATCACAGATGTAACATCAGAGAAAGTTGGGGACTATTCTCAATAGAAAGTAGGGGTAATGTTAAGCTCTAAGAAATCAAATCAAAGTAAATTATCACATCATATAAGTCCAGTATGGAAATAAACACTGGATCTTTAGCAGTGGCTAGGAGACAGGCTGTATTTAATTCTGGAACTTTATGATTTTTTTTTATGAAACTGTTCCCAGCGACAAAGTTTTCACAGTGTATTCTGTACATCTGATGTAGTTATAATAGGTCTAATCATACAGGAATATTCCTTATAAATAATGGAATTTTCCTGTGCCTTTAGCTTGGTTTGTTTACCATATAGGATCAGAATATATAAGCTTGGGGTGCCGGGTAAACCATAAAAATAAGCAGTATTTTAGAGTTCAATCTCAGAAGCAATAGACTCTGCAGGAGCCTCTCTTCCATGTTGTATGTAATTCACATGCTAAATGAGAAATTCTGGAAAATTAGGGGCAGGTGTAAATACAGAGGTGAAGATTGACAGCTAGAGGTGAAAATGCACAGCTTCAAAGAATTTGGTCTGTTAACTTGTATATTGGCTCAGTGTTCATCTTGTTCACTTCTCTGTCTTTAGTGAAACCAGTACGTTGAATGGCTATGTGGAGGCTTAGTGTCTCCACCAATGTTCTCTGAGTGATCTTTTGGGAAATTTAAAGAAAGAAATATACAAATTGAAAAAAAGAATTTGAAATAAAAACAAAACAGTACACTAACCAATTACATAAAAAAGCATCACGTACTTGGTCATTGAAAATCATCTTCTTTCCCTCTTGTTATGACTTTTTGTGTGACCTTCAATACTTTTCTGTGCTGACTCCCATATTTTTCCCATCTGTTAATGGCAAACTCTGAGAGAATCAGGCATGGTGTGGCACATGCTTTGATTGCTTATAAACATAACAACTCATGCATATGTGTGCTTATGCCTTAGGTGTGTTTTAATAGACCTGGTGTTGCCACAGCAGTTTTCATTTTCTTGACATCCGATGGACTGGCCCCTGGAAAGCATCAGCGGCCAACAGTGACTCTCTACCTGATCGATGTCAGTGGAAGCAACCACTCTCTTGGTGAGTCCAAGAATGATTCCTTGAGAATGATTAGAGGACAACCCAATAGATCCAAGAGTCAGTTTGATGTATCTTTCTGATATTGTTTGGGATCTCTTATGTATCACATAGCTATAAAGAAAATAAAATGGCATGGAGCTAGATGAATAGTTAAAAATGTTAATTTATCTCTTTACTTCTCTCCAGGGACTTATGAACTCTCATGCCAGCATAACCCACTGGTTATCAATGTGACCTCTGCCTCTGTTCTCACCCACCATACCACCTCCGTGCTGCTGAATTTCTCATCTCATTTGGTGGGCATCTCAGCGGTGGCTCTAAGGACATCCTCCCATGTCAGTCCTTCAGCTCCCAGTAACTGCATTTCAGAGGCTGAGGGACAGAAGCATCGGGAACAGAGGTACAAAGTCCCTTTTCTTCATTTCTTTCTTCTTTCTTTTTAAAAATATTTTATTCATTTTAGTGAGAAAAAAGATAGCAATAAAGCAGTTTCAAAACAGTTTAGTAGGAAAGTTACAATAACTAACATATTGCATATTGTTGTCTTCAAAAGACAAGCTGCAGACATGATATCTTTTCTAAATAGTATCTGTACAAACCATTCTTCTCAATGAACTAAGAGAAAGTAACTATATCTATCCTCACTATTGCCTGACCTTGTCAGATAGCAAAAGTTACACTTTTAGTTATATAGATCTTTTCTTCTTTTTATTGTGATTATAATGTACTGCTGTCATGTAGATGTAGTAACTATTATGATTGCTTAATCATTCACTGGAAAATGAACTTGGAACTTACTAAAATGTCCTAGGAAGCAAGCAAAGAATAATCCGTGGAAGACATGTTGGGTTTTATATTTTGCTCTTCTTTCTTTAACTGAGAATAATTTTTATGTAAATACTTAACAGCTTTACAAGATCTTAACATCTTTTTTACATATAAAAGCACTGACTTCAAATCAACGTTGTTTCATAAACTGCCAAAAATTCTTTGCCAAAAACTCAGTGTTCCCTCCACAATGTATATTTTTCCACTTGCTCTCACCTGGACAGTGTAGACTGCAAGTTTACCAATTACTATGAAGACTTGTCACGAACTCATTTATGGTTGTACATCGAAATAGGCAACATGGTAACTGCATGTGCTTTTCTCTGGAAATCTATGATTGTCATCATTTAGATGCGTGACAGTGAATGAACTCTTAGAAGCAGATAGTACAGGCAGTGTTCTTCACTGTGTTGGTGTGCCCATGATCAGCGATGTGGAACATTCCAAACTTAACAATCTCTAACTACAGCTATGGAAGACTTATCTGTCAATGATCTAACTAAGTGAATGAATGAGCAAATAAATTTCACTCCCTTAGAGGACAAGAACTGAAGTGACTTCTTTAGTACTAGGTGATCAGGAGATCAGGATTCTAATCACAAAAGCTGAGGTTTCAGGAAGAAGTCCAGGGCCATCATGCTTAACCTAAGTTTACCAGAAACCCATCTCCCAAAAGGATAGGGAACACACAATTTTAATGGAGTATACATAAGGAAAGTGTTTCTGTGGACCAAATTCTAGTGGCTTAATACAACCAACATTATATCACAGTGTTTTGGGGTGAGGACTCTATGCAGCTCAGCTGGATGCCTCTGGCTCAAATCTCTTGTAAGGTTTCAGTCAAGCCATTGGCCATTGTTATGGTTCCTAAGGCATGAAGGAAGTTGGAGAGTTCACTTCCATGCTCATTTGCATAGCTACTGGCAGCTTCTGAAGATCCTTGTACAAGCTCACTCCCATAGGCACTAACAGTGGATCTGCTCAAGTGGGAATGGCTCAATTCCTTGGCGCATGAGTCTCTCTTTGTATTGAGTGTCTTAAATATAGCAGCTAATGAAGGAAAAGAAAAGACTAAGACAGAGAAAGAACATTGTGTGTATGATACAGGGCCCGAGAGAAAAGCCAGTTTTTTTGTTTTTGTTTTGTTTTGTTACAGAACAGGGGATTGAACTCAGGCCCTTGTGCTTGCCAGGGCAGTGCTTATTCCACTGAGCCATCTCCCCATCCCCTAGTCTTTTTATAACACAATGTTGAAGTGATAGCTCATTAATCTGAAAGTCTATCCATTAGAAATGAGTCGGTAATTCCAGCCAATACTCAAAGAAAGGGTTTGCATAAGGACACATATTACTGGGGTCCATTTTAGAAGCTTTCAATCACGAGCAGTAATAATAGTTTATGTTCATTGTGCACCAACTATGTGTCAAGTACACCATAATATAAGTGCCAGGGAAAGAGAAGAGTAAGGCATAAAGTCCAGATGCTGTACATCTTGACATTACCTACTTCATCTGCAACTTACATGTTTTCTTAGTGAGCAAATACTTCCAAACATTAATGCAAGAATGTAGATTCTTAAAACAGCATTCTTTATTAGAATTATTGCCTCTCCCCCATGTATTTTCAAATTATTTCCTCTACTGGTTCTAACTCTGGCCTTAAGCCATACAGAATTTCTTTCAGGTCCCTGAAACATGTGTTCTTGATGAGCTTTGCACACAGTGTTCCTACTTTCTTGAATGCCTTCCAGTCCTTCACTTCAACTCATGCTCCACGAGCAGCATTCACCTTCTGTGAAGTTTTGGCAAACTCTCTGGCTGTGTCCATAGGACACAATACATAACCCAAATCCTACAAAGGTCACTATCTCACTGGGTTACAAATATTTCTTTACTTCTTGTTCTTTCCCATTAAACTCTGAGTTCCTTATGGTGGGAGTTCTGCTCAGGATCTCTCAGGAATTAGTAGAGTTTCAGGCACATAGCAATTACCAGGAACTGTGTGTTGAGTGAGTGTTTCTGACTTTATCTTTAGCTGCTCTGCAGAACAGAACTAAAGAAGCAAACAATCAAACTTGAAGTCACCACCTCTTGAAACTACAGGCCCAATAATTTCACTCACCATCATAGCTGTGAAAGTTCAGCAAAGAAGTTAATTAATTATGATCACTGCTGGTGGTTCTTCACTTATGTTCATGTGGCATTTGGGGAAAAACAAGTTTTATATGCATGCATGCAAACCAGTGGAAATAGGATATGATTCTCCAGTTTACACAAAGTGTATCTGGAATGCATAAGCATTTCCAAACCACATGTGACTGACAGGAGCCATGCAAATTGGTTTTTCTTTCCCAGCCAGAAGATCAGTGCAATATAGGACAATTTTATATACAAGAAACTAAGAGATCTCATGTATGTTTGTCATGAATATATTTAAAATCTGAATCCTTATGTACTTTTAAAAATAGAAGCCTTGTGTCAATCACAGTTGTATATGTAGATACATCATTAATATGAAACCCTCAAATTCTGGGCATGGTGAAAGAGATTTCTGGCTACCTCCTTCTTACTCATTATGACTTCAATTCCATTAATACTTACATGGGCAAGGGAGAGCTGACAGATGCTTGGCAGTAGAAGATTTTATGTTTAACTATTAATGATCATTGGCCTGTTCTGCCTACAAGTCTACATATTTAGCCAACATGATTGGTCCAAAGGAATCTCAGATCAAAGCCAATAAACTTAAGCCTTCTTCTGTAGTAATAATCATGGTCTTTGTGTTGGTCAAAGTCATTTCTTCCTGCTTCTTCCCCGAATATCAAAAATGCAGACAAAAATACAAAAACTCTTATCAAAACCAAAACCTAGGTCCGAATCTGAGTGTTGGTTAGAATTTCTTTTTATTGCAAAATGTGTGCTACAGTTAAATTAAGCAACATCATATGCTTATTGTGTTCTGAAAAATATCAACTAAGTAATCAAACCCTAATTAAAGAGAGGAGGACCACAGATCATTCTTCATTTGCTGGACCCTTTGACTTTTTTTTTTAGGTGAACAATGATATTATTTATTTAGGTTGGAAGTCTGTTCCACAGACAAATCCAAAGAAAGGAAGACCAAGATTTCAGGGTTGGATCATTTTGAGTCTGTATGTCTATCAAGCACTCAAGCCAGAAATCCACTAGAGCTGTCTGTGTGCTTCTGTTCTGAGACAAAGCTTGAGCTTGATATAATTGAGAATAAAGCTCTTCAAAACAGATTATTCTGGGGTTCAGAAGAAAGGAAGAAAGAAAAAAGGAAGGAAGGAAAGAAGGAAGGAAGGAAGGAAGGAAGGAAGGAAGAAAGGAAGGAAGGAAGGAAAGAAAGAAGGAAAAAAAGAAGGAAGGGAAGAAGGAAGACTCTTAGCTTTGATGTATCTCTTAGTTTAGTTTCCTATTCTGGTATGATGGCTATCCAATTTATGATCCTCTGAGCTTAGCACCTGGTCATGGATCCCTAGGTCTTGAACAGTAAGTTCAGTTTTGCTGCTTCTGTCCTTTGGTGCTCAACATGAACTCACACCATTCTTAGTTTCCAATTGTTTCCCCAGATTTGTCCATTTTAGTGAACAACCTGTAAGAGTGTCAGGATCACATTGATGTCCAACTATGTTAGGATTTTTTGGACAATCTTAGGGAGTAGAAGCCATCTTTTATGTTAAAGTTATGGGATTTGGAGTATATCTGAAGAATCCAGATGATATGTTAATTTGCCTAAGTAAGTAGAATAGCTTTCAGATAATCAGTACTCTTTTTGTTCTTTTTAAAAGAATAAAAAATAGTAAAAAAATTAGAAATTTCATAATTTAACTAAACAAAATAATAGGACTTGCACAATGTTTGTTATATTGCATAATGATGTCTTCAAATTAATTGTTCAGATTACCAGATATAAGCAAGCAAAATTAGTTAAAAAATAGTTATAAGAAATTTAAAGGGGGCCAGCCACATAGCTGGGCCAGCCAAATAGCTCAGCAGATTAAAGTGCCTGCAAACAGGCACAGGGGTCAGGGGTTCATTCCCAGGGCCTGCCATGCTGGCCCCACCCCCCAGGGCACACTGAGACACTGAGTGTGGTGTTGCGCTCCTGTAATCCCAGCTCTTGGGAGGCTGTAAACAGGTGAATCACTAAGAGTCCAGTCTAGTAGTGAGACCCTGAACATCCTGTGGACCCTTCCCTAAAATACAAAAAAAAAAAAAAAGAAAGAAAGAAATTTATTTTTATATTAATTTTGTTGAGAAAAGAATAGCATTGAGATAGTTTCAAAACAGGTTTCCTAAAACAATTAAATTTAATCTCTTGTACTATTGTAAAATTCTTTTTTTAAAAATAATTTTATTGAGAAATAACAGTGAGACGGTTTCAAAACAGATTCCTAGTACAGTTTCAATAATTAATACATTGTATAAAAACAGATTCCTAGTACAGTTTCAATAATTAATACATTGTATATTGTTGTCTTAGTGGTTATTCATTTTACAAGATGCAGACATGATATCCTGTCCATAGACACTATTAGAACAAATCTCTCCATTCATTGAATTAAGCGAATGCAGCTGTATATCTGTCCTGTTTTGAAAATACATATACAAAATGGTTATTCATTTGTAACCCCCTTTTTTGTTTTGTTTTGTCAAAGAAGGGTAGTCCATTGTCATTTAAATATTGTAGGTATGTGAATTCAGCAAAATATTCCAATATAGTCCAGGGGGCCATAATAGTGGTGGGTTTCCATAAGACTAGCATCTAAAGGGATAAGAAAAAGAAAACACAAATTTAAGCTTTAACTTCTTTTAATAGACAAGCAGAAGGCTGGCAAGATAGCTCAGCAGACTATATTCCTGGCTTAGACAAGCACAGGGAATGGGGATTGATCCCCAGCACCACTTGCCACACCAGCTATGCCCCCAGGCTCACTAAGCTGGCCACCAAGACCAGGTGTGTGGTACAAGCCTATAGTCCCAGCACCAGGGAGGCTGAAAACAGGAAGATCACTATGAACCCCAGCTGCATAGTGAGACCCTGTACCAAATACATAAAAAAAATTAACCAGCAGAAATCAGCAGTACAATTATCAAAGCTATCATATACATATATATCTTTTCCCTTTCCTTCTTTCTTTCCTTTGTTCTTTTCCTCCTCCCAGTTGTTACTTCCTTTTGAACAGATTTTCTCCCTTTTACAGTATCTATTGTACTTTTCAGATTTTTTTTCATGTTCTGACACTAGTGAGACAATATGATGTTTGCACATGTGGTTCTGATTTATTTCACTTATGACTATTTTCTCTAGTTGTATTATTTTACCTATAAAAGCCTTGAGTTTATCTTTTTCATAGCTGAGTAATATTCTATGGTGTAAAATTATCACATTTTTTTTCTCATTTCTTGGTTGATGTGCATTGGGTTGTTTACACAATTTAGCTATGACAAATTTTGCTGCTATACACATGGGTGCACATATATCATTGTGGTTTGATGTTTTCAGTTCTTCTGGACAAATACCCAGGAAGGTAATAGCTGATTGAATAGGACCTCCAATCCTAGCTTTCTGCGAAATCTCTGTACTGATTTTTATAGTGGTTTGACCAAGCTACATTCCCAGCAACAGTGAAGAAGGGTTGCTCTTCCCCATAGCACCTCCAGTATTTCTCATCGGCTCACTTCTTGATTTTAGCCATTCTTTCTGGGATGATATGGTATGGTAGTATTATTTTCATTTGAATTTCTCAAATGACTGATGCTGTTGAACATTTTTTCGTATATTTATTTTCCATTTCCATTTCTGCATCTGAGAAGTGTACATTCATCTCAGATGCTCATTTTTGGATTGGGTTTTTGAATTTGGGGGGCCTGA
>NW_004524593.1:834926-850268 GCF_000260255.1 Octodon degus | reverse complement strand
CTTATTCTACTGAGCCATCTCCCTGGCCCCCTGTTGGTAATTTTTTTGATGTGCAGGAACTTTTCAAAAGTTAACATCCTAATTGTTGATTCTTTGAAGTGTTTCCCATGTAGTTTGGCTTTTGTTCATGAACTCTCTATCTATCCCTATGTCTTCAAGATTTATACCTACTTTATGCTCCAGGAGATTTAGTGTTTCTGTTTTAATAATTAAATCGTTGATCCATCCTGACTGTAGTTTAATGCACAGTGATAGACATGGGTCTAATTTTAGCCTTAAGCATGTGGAAAGCCAGCTTTTCCAGCACCAATTATTAAAGAGGCTGTCTTTTTCCTCCTAGTGAACATGCTTGGCCTCTTTGTCAAAGATAAGTCGGCTGAGTGCATTTACAGTTACGTGTATGTCTTCTTATCTGTTCCATTGATCCTCATGACTTTTTTGCCAGCACCATGCTGATGTTATCATAGTAGCTTCATAGTGTAGTTTCAAGTTAGGGATTGTGATGCCTCTCCTGCCTTGCCTTTGTTGGACAGGATTGCTTTTGCTAGTCTAGGTCTCTTCTGGTTCCAGATCTACATTTGAAGTTCACAGGTTCAGATCTACAAGAATTTCTTTGTACATTGGAAAGTCCTGATAGGTACACTTTCTTCTATAATGGGAATTTGTTCTTCCCATCATATTGATACAATAAATTGATTGTAACCTCTTTGACCCTAGCTTAAGGCATATTCACAGGCTCTTCAGTACTGAATTTCTGGAAGGGAAGAACATTGCCTCCTTTTCTAGGTCATGGAGTGAGTCCCATTTTTGAAACTCCTCACTGTTTGCTCTTAACAGCATTTTTTATTTCTATTTTATTTCCCTAGATTTTTCTATCTATCTGTTCTATAAGAGATGAGAATAGAATGTAAAACTTGCAAATAATTGCACTTCTTTCAATTTTTTCTTGTATTTCAAATAGTTTTTGTTTTTACTAATTTGATGTTGTCTAGTTAAGTATAAAATCATTGGTGCCTGCTTGATCCTTATTGGAATTATATCTTCTGCCAAAAGTTTTGCCTCTACAAGTGATTTTGTCTTTGGATTGTACCCTGGAATCAAAATTTCTATCCCTGATTTTCACTTTGTTTGTCTTTGTTTGATAAATATTTGTCTGTCTTTTCTTTTCAACTTTTCATTAACTTCTTTACTTTGTCAATGAGTCCCGGAAACATTGCTTCACTCAACAGTTTGCAAAGACAGTAGTACAGTGGGCTGGCCAAATAGCTCTGCAGATTAAAGCACCTGCAAGCAGGCACAGAGGCCAGGGGTTTCTTCCCCGGGCCTGCCATGCCGACCCCACCCCCGGGGTGTGCTGAGATGGTGATTGAGACTGAGCATGGTGGTGCGCGCCTGTAATCACAACTCTTGTGAGGCTGTAAACAGGCGGATCACTACTAGTCTGATCTAATAGTAAGATCCTGAACACCCTCTAGCCCCCTAAAAAAGAAGCCAGTAGTACTGTGTCAGATTAGTCTGAGACTCTATTGTGAAGATCTATTTCATAAACTTTAAACCTCTCACATCCTTTATAATCTCTAGTGTTTCTGCCTATGGGATGTTTATCTCCCAGGCCTTTGCCAGTGGTTCTACATTCTTCTCTCCTCACCTTACTTCACTAAGACCCTTATACTTTCTGATCTGTAATCACAAAATGAGTAGAGAGTGTAATGCTGATGAGAATAATGAATAGAACACATATTTCTGGTCAATAAAAAGCAGTGATCAGCCTTCTGGTCTATACAGATGACAAGAAAGGCAAAAGGATGACTTGCTTATTGCTTTTAATAAGAAGGAGAATGTGTGGGGCCGGGAGGGGGAAAACAAGCACCTGTTACTTTCCTTAAGAATAGCTCTATCTTTTTTTCCTTTAGAAAATAAAAAGTATGTGTCTTTTTTTTTTAAAGAAAAAATGAAAAAGAAGAAGAGGTACAATCCCAACAGGACAGGTCTATTTCAGAGCAAACCTGAAAGGGACCAAACCAGTTTACTCTCATATAGGCTATAAAGTCTTTGCAGGGTCATGAACATGAAAGAGGGCACTGTGGAAGGAAAGGGTCACAATGAGACCTTGGGGGGAAAGTTTAGTACAGAGGAGTTGTAGCTGTCCTCCAAGGACTAAGCTTGGGGATATAAAAGGAACTGTCTGTCGTTTGATGAGAGTGGGCTGGATAATGCTTGGGAATTCTACGGTGGTGCTGTGCTCCCAGCACCCTGTCAGCCCATTGCCATACACCCACAGCAGGTGGATAAGCATAGCAGGGGCAGGACTTTAAAGTGGTTTCCACTTAGGCCAGGATGGAGGTGGTGAAATTCCTTCAGGTGTTGAATGATATTTCTGAATTTAACTTAAGAGGAAATTTCCATAGGTTTTAGATGCCAGCCGTAAATTTTTGATGTTGAAAGAAGTTTCATGTGCTTCTCTATTATAGATCATTGAATAGGAAGGAGAGAGAGAGAGAGAGAGAGAGAGAGAGAGAGAGAGAGAGAGAGAGATTATCTTATAATAATTTTTTTTGAGACAGAGTCTGGCTATGTACTTCAGACTGAACTTGAGCTCACCACAATCCTTTTACATCAGCCTCCTGAGTGCTGGAATCACAGACATGCACCACCACACCTGGCTACCTTATAATAGTTTTATAAAATTACTGCAAAAATGCATGTAAAGTTTATAGCACATCCTGGCACTGGTTCAGAATAGCACCATGGCAGTTCCCACACCACACTCCCTTTTTATTTGTTTCTCCTTCTTTTAGCAGCTATGCTAGTTAACAGTATATTGCCTCTTCATTCCAAATCTACCCTCACCATTTATATTGAGTGCCAGAGCTGGTTTTACTATATATCCTTTTATTATTGATCCAACTGGTGCCATGCTTCTCAAGGACCTTATGAGGGGAGGGGGGGGTTGCTCTTCTTAGTTCTGTGTGCTTTCTTCTCTTCTGCTGCTGTGACACGCTCAGGGAATATTGCTCAGGGCACCCACATTCAAACACAGCAGTTCCTTGGGCTCCTGAAGCACTTGTTTCAGGTGGCACCTCGTCACAGTTAAGGTTATTGACCCGCTGGATTCCATTTTCCATTCGCAAGGAGCTAAGCATTGTACTCACACTTAAAGACACAATCTTATTCCTAAGTCTTAGTTTTGTGAGTCTATCACATGATACCATCTCTAGTACCATTTTTTTGTCATTTGTGGCTCGGTAAAGACATAGTGATTAGAATAGGGAAATTTCACTATAAGCAATTATTAACTAGCAAGAGAAGTTAACTCCTAAGGAGTAATGAGAACTCTAATACTGTTAAGATGGTGGAGGTGTACTCAAGGAAAGAACAAATGGGGCAAAATCTCCCCATCCAAAGCTGAGTGAGTGGTATCAGAGAGGGCAAGGCGGGGGGCAGACTGATGCAGAGAAGTCTGCTAAAGCACCACAGGATAAGACTCACAATCAGGATAAGACTCACAATCAGCAAATCTCCCACAGAAATACTAATAGAAGATAAGATGTAGATGGAGAAATTATTGGAACTTGTTGGAAAGATGCCCTCAGGATGCTATTAATATTTTCGGGGATGCAACCTCCTAGGCCCTGATGAAACTTGAAGGAGGATACCCACTACAATCCACTGGAACTTGGCAGGAAACCAGCTGAGTTGCTCATAGAACTTACTAGGATGTGCAGAAGAACATTGCCACTCACCGGGTCGTGGTGGGCACCACTGGCTGTCCCACTCACCACCACATGCCAAGTGCTGTGGAAGCAAGCCTAGGAAAGTCCTGTGGAGTCAAGGGAGAAGTCGTAGCATGCTGCAGTGTCTCTCCAGTGGTATCTACTGAAACACATGATATCAAGCTAACTGGCATGATGAAACTGGTTCCGTGCTCTAGGTCTAGAATCAGGAAGCAGTCAGTGAGTGTGAATTTGGAACTACATGGCAGTACACTGATGGCTAGCAGAGTTGGTCTCGCCAAATAACAGAACAGCCCCTTTTGTTCTCTGTCTTTTATTCAAGATAAGATTTCATTTAAGCTCTTGGATTTTTTTTTTCTGGTGGAACCAGGGATTGAACTCAGGCCCTTGCTCTTGTCAGGCAGGCACTTATTCTACTGAGATAACTCCCCAGCCCCACGTGGGTTTCATAAGATCATTTTTCAGTACAACTTCTAAATAGATTAAGCATAAATAGAAAGGCACCTTTTCATTTTAATGCTTTGAACTTATTTTAGCTTAATTTACATTCTGAGGGCCAGCCAGATAGCTCAGCAGACTAAAAGCGAAAACAAAGCACCCGTTTAGGCAGACGCAGGGACCGGGGTTTGAACCCTGGCGTGCCCTGCAGCCTGCCCCAGAGCACACTGAGATAGCAAATGAGACTGGGCATGGTAGTATGTGCCTGTAATCCCAGTACTTAGAAGGCTGCAAACAGGAGGATCACTATGAGTCTGATCTGTATAGTGAGACCCTATAGACCCTATACTAAATACATTTAAAAAATTCTGAGCGTTCTGATTTTGGTGAATAAGAAGTAACAGATATTCATAAAATTGTAGTGTGTATCTAGGTTTGCTTTAAACTATCATTTATCAAGGCCAAGTATCTTAATAAAAATTGAATAGGATATTGATCTTTTAAAATGAATATTGAGTCAAACTTGAGTTCTATCTCTACCTTATCCTCCTCTTTCTCTGTGTATATACTGTATATATATTGAACATTTTATATATCAGATATGCATAACATACATACATATACTAATGTTTTGATTCTTTTTATCATGGACAGATGAAAATTGATTTTATAAAAATTTAGTCCTGGATTTTTGGCAAAAGTTTATGCACATTGCTATGTTTTACTTCATGTAGAAGAAAGACTTCTTTTATTTCATATCAAATAACTTTCTGTAAAATTTAATGTAAATTGATCTACAAAACTGTTCAGAATGATGAGTATATGTATGTGTTTGCAGGTGCTTCTTGGTGTCTGTGTGTACATAGAAACACAGAGATTGTTCATCATCCAAAAACTATTTAAATGCTGCCTATGCCAGGAATCACTTTTTTTCAGCGAAGGAAACTGAAACTTCACCTTATCTGAAATTAGCCAAAACTAAGACTATAATCCATGTAATTGTTTTCGAGTAAGGAAAGCATCCATTCTAAGAAAAGCTGTTTCAGAGATAGGAACATGTCTCCCCATTTCCTCCAGGGCAGCCTCCACTCCTTCTCAAACTGTGTTTGGATTGGTGTAACAGATACTTGGTCTGTTCTAGCCAAAGAGTACCTCTTCTTTAGATATACGTAGGGAACTGAGCGTATTATTTTGAGAAATGGTGAAACAAAGCTGATGAGTTAGCAATATTTGGTGGGGCAGGACATGAAAATGGAACTGTAGAGATACTTTGGACATTTGAAGAAGATTAGTAAATTATTAATGCAGATAAGGATAATTTTGTGGACAGAATCTGGGCCTCCGAGGTCATCAAAACAAGAGCAGTTTGGCCTCATATCTACAGGACATTTTTTTTAAAGAGAAAAATCTAAGAAAAAAGACTGTGATCACACTTTCTGATATAAGAAGTGTAGGTAATCCAAGAAATGAAATTATCACTTTGCAAGCCTAGTTTATGTGTGCGTTAATTTTTTTTACTGTTCTTAATGGTATTACTACAAAGTTAGCAGTTGAAACCGGTGCATTTATAATCTCTCAGTGTTTGAGGGTCTTGGCAAGGCTGAGCTGGGTTTTCTGTGAGGCTCTAATGACGTATCAACCAGGCACAGTCTCTCATCTTAAGATGTGTTTGGGGAGAATCCGTTTTGAAGTCCGTGGCTGTTGGCATTTGGTTCCAATAGACTGTCAGACAGCAGGGCTGCTGTCTCCTGCTGGGTTTTTGGCCGAAGCTGCCCTTACCTCCTCTCCATGTAGCTGCTTCCCCTGGGAAGCTCACACGTGGCGTCTTAGTCCATCAAAACCAGAGAGTGAGAAACTCAGCAAAATGACCTCCTAACTTTTTATGTTAGAATCACAGAATTAGAACATTATTAATTAGTTAGAAGGGAAGAAGTAATCTCATCCACACTGACTTTTAGGGTTTATACAAGAGTGTGCACAGAAGGCAGGGATCTTGTCCACCATAATACCTTAGCTTAGAGTAGGTGAATGCATGCATAGATCTTGGAGTCAAGTTTTTAGCTGTGTGTTTCTCATACTTTGATAGAGCCACACACTGTAGCCAGGTAGTTTCAAATTACTGGACAACTTATATGGGGCACAAGAGGCATGTAAAGAATTAGCATGCAGGGCTAAGGAGGAGGGAAGAGTAGTGATTCTAAAATCAAGGTCTTCCCACAGCAACCCTCTAGCTAGTGGTAGGTGTATTGTCTGAGCAACCCTTGATGAGACAGACAGAAATTTCCAATGTGCTTTGTGTACCTAAATTATGGTCCTTTATTATCAATGTCTTCCATCCAATTGCACCATTTTTATAGAGCTTACACTGACATACTGTGATTACCAGGTCTGTAGTTTGTATTAGGGTTCGTTGCTGCTGTGGTACAGTCAGAGGAGTTGCATAAGGGTATAATGACATGTATCTACCATTGTATACCATAAAGAACATTTTCATGGCAAAAATCCTCTCTGCTCAGTCTATTTTCCACCCCCACTATCAATAGTACTGCTCAACCCCAAACTCCCCCGGGAACCTCTGATCTTTTCACTATCTATATAACTTTCCAGAATGTCATGTAGTTGGAATCAAGTAATATGCGGCTTTTTCAGATTGCCTCTTTCACTAACTAGCATGTATTTTAGGCTCCCCTGTGTCTTTGCATGGCTTGGTATCTCATTGTTTCCTTGTTGAACAGTATTTCATTATCTGGGTGTACACCAAAAGTTTGTTTTTCCCTTTATCTACTGAAGAACATCCTGGTTACATCCAAGTTTCAGCAATTACAAATAAAAAATAAATATGCTGTGAAATTCCATGGGTAGATTTTTGGTGTAACTATACGTTTTTAAATTCTTTGACGAAATACTAGAATGAGTGAAATTTCTAATTTGTATGGCTAAAATTTGTCAAATTTTACAAGAAAATGTGTCATTTTAAGCAGATACTACATATTTTTAAAGAGCAGCATCACCCCAGAATTTTTCCTTCCTTTTATTCTCCTGTCTTTTTTGCTTTTCACCGTGTTATATTCTAAATGTCAGATATCCTCCAAAGTCCATGTGTTAGGAGGGAGATCAGCTATTGGGGAGCTACAGGGGAGCTACAACAGGCTTCTGGGAGGCAGGGCCAGGTTGGAGGTGAGTCCCTGGGGCCAGGACCTGGGAGGACACATTCTCCTTGTGGTTGCCCTCTACTCTCTGCCTCTTGACGGTCACCGGCTGGACGCCGTTCCTGGGTGTGGCCTTCCGTCAGGCTGTGTCTGTACTGAAGCCAGTGGAGCACAGACTAAAAGTAAGAACCAAAATAAATCTGTCCTGCTCTGAGGTGTGTGTGTGTCAGGCACTGTTTCCAGGGACAGCAGAGTGACTAAGACAATAACATCTCGGTAAAGGAGAAGTAACAAAAACACATATTAGCCCCAGTATGGGTCTTTATTCAAAGCTACAGTCCTTGAGCTGAGCATGTACCTTCTGCACTAAAAGCATCTGCTCTTGGGTTGCTATACTGGATATCAATTGGAATTAAATACCCATATCTTGTATATTTATTATAAAAATGCTCAGACATATTTGTATACTTTAGATACCTGCCTTGCTTTGCTAAGCAAGTTGTATAAAGAAAATAATCAGGTGTTCTTTTGTTTTTGTTTTTAAAAGACATGACCGATGAAGAACATATTCACTTAGGTGCCTCAGGGTACACAGATAGAGATCTGCAGACTTACATGCGCATCTATTACTTTATTCGCCTTGCTTGGCTCTGCGTGGCCTCTGATCTTCATGTCAACCTTTACTGAAATGGACTCTGCAAAAATCAACCTTTAGCTACTCCCAAGTAAACTCCATTTGCTGTTTGCAATTTATAAACTTAGCTGAAATTCAGGGATTGTGCTCTGCCAGGCCTATTCACTACAGGTACTTTTCTTCAGAAATCTTTTCTTTCTTTCTTTCTTTCTTTCTTTCTTTCTTTCTTTCTTTCTTTTCAGGAAAGGAAAAGGTATGTAAGTTTATTTTACACAGTTGGGTGAAAAATAAATTTGAGAGAAAGTAAGATAAAATTTAATATGGTCTCATTCGCCCTGAAGGAGATGGTGCCCTATTTGGAGGGGTAATCGGCTATGCCCAAGTAATCGCCTATTTGTAACTTCTGTGACTGCAGAGTCCTAGAATCATCCGTCCCCTTTCTGCCAGACATGATGCTGCCAGTCTCCTTAACTCAATAGCCAGGTCTTTTAAGATCCATGAAAACATTTGCAAAATTGAAGTGTGTGCCCTTCTTTCTAGCTTCTGGGTAGACTTCTTTTACTTAGCTAGTTAGTTCTTTCAAAGTTGCATCCATCCAGGTATAGATCCGCAGCTCGCTGGACGGGACATTGCTGCGTGAGAACTCGTCCATACGGTGGTACCAACAGTTGTTGCTGGTGAAGACCGGGAGCAGCAGCGGACATGTCTTCTCGCGGTCAATTGGCTTCTCTGACTCTTTCTTAATTTCCTCCTGAGTCTCTCGCGACTCTACCGCTATCTTCTTACTTCTGCCCACCAGACACTCGCCCTAACCTCCGACCCTGGCGGCAAGCATGAGCACGGAGTCCAGAAATTTTTTCTAAAATACCTATATGATTGTGACACAAAATGTATCTTTAGCGTTAGGAAGTACTTTTGAAAAGGTGGTTCTGCTGATGGGGATGATACAAGTCAAATTCAATGATGGGAGTATCAATTCCATTGTTCATGGAGAATGCATTAGACACAGGATTTGCTTGGGGAGAGAGGTATGGTAGAAAGCAAAACAATTTTTCCATTCATCTTTGGTTCTGTGACTATAGGAATACTTGGGAATTTCAGGGAGGAAGCGGCTATGTTTTCGGTTTAGGAGATAGAAGGGTACAGGTGTGAAAATGTTCTTCTTAGTTATGTTCTGGTTACTAAAATGGGTAGGTTCAGGTCATAGGACCTGGAACCCCAGTGGAGAGCAGGGCATAGCTCACTACCTCGGCATTTTATCCATGATGTCATCCATTTCTGAGTCTGGTTTTGCTAATAGAATCATTTCATCTCTATTATCTGTCATTCTGCTACACATTTTGTCATTCCCTGGGACAATGAGTGCTGCTGCTTTAGCAATTTTTATTGTACTTAAATTATTTGGAACTCCTATTTTTTTTTTTATTTATGTATTTGGTACAGGGTCTCACTATGAAGCTGGGACTCATAGTGATCCTCCTATTTTTACCCTCCCCAATACTGGGATTACAGGCATGTGCCACTACACCCACACTAAATCGCTGGCTCAGTGTGCCCAGGGGTGGGGCCAGCATGGCTTGTGGTACCAGGGATTGAACCGAGGTCACTGTGCTTGCCTAAGCAGGCACTTAGTCTGCTGAGCTATGGTACTGGCCCTTGGAGCTCTTATTTTTAAATGCCAACCTTTCTCTTCCCTTTCTTGAATCAGATCCCTATACTTTGCCAGTCCTTCTTTTCCTCCTTCAGTATCAGTAGCATCTTCAGATGGCCTCCATATTAATAGCTTCATAAAGTAAAAGGCTCATTTCTTTCTTTTGCTTATAGACTGTAGGTTAAATCTCATGCTTATTTTTTGGCTCCTTGCCTTTTGTTCTTAGCAGAGGGCTCTCCTTTAATGCTCCAGGGTGATGGGAAATATTCTCTCTTGCTGCTGGGAAAGACAGCACTATAGAAATGAAATATGTATTATATTTCTACTCATTTGATTATCTTCTTCCCCAAAGCAGTTTAGCAAATTAACATTGAATCTGTTTTTGTTTCTGCTTAGTTTCTTTTGAGCAAGGAAAGAATTATAGCTGCTCAATTGTTCCCTAGGTTTCTTGCCCAACTTCCTTTTCCCAGAATGATTTGCCCATAAAATAAAAGAGAAAGAGGAGAACCCACTAGAGAGGACTCTGATTGCCCTGGTCAATGACAAATGGCCTGGTGGATACAAGGTCTGAGAGATGTGGAACTAGTTGTGTCTTTATGGCTATTTTTTCTTTCTTTTTCATAGAGCCATAGAGGACAAATGAAAAGACCATAGTTGTGGCCTCGTTGTGGGTTTAATTGGAAAGTGAATAAGAGTATTTTAGAATAACCTTTACTAAAATTAAAGCACTACCATGTATCAGATTGTTCTTACTAGAATATCTCATGAGAAAAAGTAGGTGGCAGCTTTCAGCCCAGATCCAGAAGCAGGTACAACTTGCTGAAGGAGACCTAGAACTGGAAACTAATTCCAAGGAAAAGGCTAACTTCAAAGCAGTGTCTTTGAAGCAGTGCATCCCCACTGAGTTATAATACCTGAAAATAGGGATTATTTTCTTGAAGTCTTGACAATCTCAAGATGTCTCTTTTAAACAGAACATAACTGCATACCAGAAATAAACATGTTTCATATTCTTATCAACTATACCAGTCATATTCTCTTACAGATGTTGGTAACTCAACAAACAGATCAGGACCCTGCTGAAATGAAAGTTAGTGTAGGCATCTGGAGGTTCTGGGGGAAGATGAAAAGTGGAAAAAGTGGTGCTGAGAACAGCGATGGATTAAAAATGTTCCCAGCTACTCGACTTTGCTTAGGGCTAATTCTGTCAGCATAGTCTTTTCAGGGCAGCTGGGGGAGAAATCACAGACAATAAAAACAAATCAGTATTTCCAAAGTTGCAGCTATCATTTTGTCAGCCTGCCCACTTGCCAGATGCTGACTGATGGATGTGACCATGAACTCTGGCTAGAGTGACTCTCAGGCCACAGCTGGTTCTGCATGAAGCTCTACCTGCGCTCTTGGGGGAAGTTTGGTGACCAGAGAGGCAACAAATCCAGCAGCATCCCCCTGCTTCTTGCTTTGGGCTGGCCCTTGTCATCTCACCACATGATTTTAGTGCAGTCTCTTCCCATCTTTAGGCTTTCATTTCTCCATAAGAAAGTATTAATGTTGCCAGACTTGAGAGTGCTAGGAAAAACAAAAGAACAGAAGCCAAGAATGATCCAAAATCTGAAGTCAACCAAGGACTGGCAAACTCTGGGATTAATGGATTATGGGAGCAACATGAAGCTTCTGTTGCAGAGTCCAGAATTTTTTTTTTTAAAGAAAAAGCAGCCACTGTGGATTGTAAGAGTCCTACAGGGCCCCAGCATATGTTTTAAGTTCTACTTCTGCATGTGATTTTGGAACCTATCTAAAGTGTTTGTGCAAATCCTCGGGATCTCTACTTACGCATAATTTAGGCATAGCTCACGGAGAAGCCAAACTTCTTCCTGTCACTGCTCTAGGTGTGGCACAGTGTGAAACCCACACCCATTCAACTTCATCAGTGTTGCTTCTCACTTAGCTCCACATGTTTAGAAATTCTCCAGGCTGAGCCTGGGAATGTGGCTGAGGAAGTATCACTTGCACATTAACAGTCTAAGTGGTGTCCAGATGACTAGCAGGCAGGGAGGGAGTTCGTTTGGAAGGTTCCAGTGGTCACTCCTCACTGGGAGATGCCTCACCTGGAGATGGCTAGTGCCTCAGTACATAGTGGAGGTAGATAAATCCGTGCAAATCCTCCTTCTGCTCCAAATGGATGCTTCTGCTTCCCTGAGCGAGTACTAGGAGGTACAATTTCTGAATATCATCCAGCAACTGGTTGTTTTAACTTTTGCTTGATATTCACCATATTTTATAATCCACTTGAAAATCATGGGTTGTTCTGAAACTTGATGAGACAAATTTTGAAAGGGAGTATATCGGGCTGTTAGACGGAAAGCTATGAAAGACAGGGCCATTTGGATCAGATTTCTGGTGTTACAGTCAGACTGGATTAAAATGGTGCCCTGAAATAGAAATGGGCAAAGTGAATTACCAAGTACTGGGGCCACTGGAGTCTGAGCCTGAACTTACAGATAGGTCACATTCCAGGGGGAGATGGACTTGCCCAGACAGGACTGTTTGGAGGGGTCACACTCTGTGCTGAGACTTTTGTAAAGGCACAGGGACCAACTCCACTTTCCTAGGATGTAGGAATAAAAAAGTCTGCATGGTACAGTAATTTGTTCTTTCTCTATCATGTAAGGGAAGAATTGGCTTTGCTGCTGAAAGTCAGATGAGAATCTTCAGGAGAGGAAAACCTGCATCAATTTTTCCTCCACAGTTTATGTGGTCCTTCAGTAAAATACTTCAAATTACCACCACTGGTTGGCCCTAGAAGGGTGTTAGATATTAATTTAGTATTTAACCTGGTTCTTGTCTTATAGAGCAGAAAGGATGACAGAGGTGAGGAGGTAGCATGGGGAGGCAGAATGGAAAATTTTATTTTGCTTAGTTTTTGTTTTTTGTATTAGCTTTGAGAAACAGCAAAGCTAAGGATAGATGTTATTGTGACATTCAGTTTTGCAATTGGTGGTGGGAAGATTGATGAGGATTCTGTCTCTTTCAGTCCTTTCCACCTACATCTTACTCCCATCTGTTGCCAAATCCAGAGCATACATTCCTTCTTGTCCCACACCCACTGATTTCAATAAGAATCAATAAAACAGAGTAGAGTAGAGAAATCTGATCTCCTTTTACTATTTAACCTTAATGGCGCTGTTCTAGAGAAATTCACTAGGATTACTATTTAGTCAATGGTGGTACTTCTTGGAGAGAAGCACTGAAATATCTTGTTTAACTATATAACTGAAAAACTGGGATGCTAAGCCAAAGATTTAGACTGGGAAGAGAAGGATATGAAAAACTCTTTCTTGAGTTCTCCACCACATCCTGTCTGCTCATGAGTTTTCTGTACTTCCACCCCAATACCACCATCACCTCATCTATGAAATTAAATACCATGTTAAAGCTGGAAAGCTTTGATAGAACCTAGCTGAGCCCTGTCAATTTCCAAATTTGCAGAAAGAGGGCCAGAATGCTTAAGAGACATGCCCAAGGTTGTAGAGGTCAGCAGGGACAAGCCAAGACCAGACCATGGGGTCTTGGTCTACTGCTTTCTCCATCAAAGCAAGCTGTTTCTTGAAAAGTGTGGTACAGAGGTCAGGCAGTTTCTCCGAAAATAATTTAGATTCTAGGAAAAAAGTTGGGTCAGATTTTTCTGGATGTCTCAGTGAGGGTGGGATATTGACTTTAGAAAAACTCAGAAGTTGATGTCATTCTGATTTTGACTTTGGGCCGAAGATCAATTAAATAGTTCTTTCTTGTTGAATTATCATCCTAATGCTTTAGAAAGTGGTAGAATATTCCATGATTTCCTTTGGGCTCAGTTTTCTGATTTTTTTTTTTTTTTTTTTTTTCGGAACTGGGGATTGAACTCAGACTCTTATACTTGGCAGGGAAGTGCTTATTCCACTGAGCCATCTCTCCGGCCCCCCTAAATTAGTTTTGGGTTTTTATGAAACCAGGGATTGAACTTAGGCCCTTGCACTTGCCAGGGAAACGCTTATTCCACTGAGCCATCTCCCTGGCCCCAGTTTTCTGATTTCTAACATAGGCGCTGGGTTGAAGTATCTTTAAGTTTCGACTCAATTGTAGCAAAGTCTGATTGCTCTAATATTGTGATCCTAGGGGAGTATTTCGCTCATAAACTTTCCTCAACTTTGCACGGGAGAAGCAAAAGCAATCTGTTTTAGTACTGATTCTAGTTGACTCGGGAGTAATTTCAGAGCCTTCTAAAGTTTGCCCAAGTTGGCCTGGACCAGTGGTAGCAAGCCTATAGTGCATGTGCCACAGTGGACTGTTTGTGTCATTGAAGGGTTTTCCATCAATGACCCAGACCCACAGCAGAATGTTGGTCTGAGCTGTGTGTGGCTGTCAGCAGAACAGACAATATACTCTTCTTTGGTTAGGAGCTACCCAGCTTCCCACATCTAGAGTGAGGCTGGATGCTATGCCAGTATCCTCATAGAGGCCTAAAGACGTGGAACACTAACAAGAGCTGTTTGATGTTATTTATTTATTTATTTATTTACTTTTGTATTTAGCACCGGGTCTACAGAGTCTCACTACACAGATCAGACTCATAGTGATCCTCCTGTTTACAGCATCCCAAGTGCTGGCATTACAGGTGCACGCCACCCAGTCTCAGTCGCCATCTCAGCGGGAGCGGGGCCAGCATGGCACACCGGGGTGCAAACCCAGTCCCAGCGTCTACCTAAGCAGGTGCTGTAGTCCGCTGAGTTTGATGTCCTTTAAAACCAGCTGATGACAAATTTTTTAGGGTCTGACCCTTCTGTGTAGAGAATGATGTCTGTTACCTGTTGTCGGCCTTGTCCTCCTCCTCACTAACCACTGAGTGATACAGGCAGACTTGTGGACCTGCCTCTAAATTCGAACTTCAAATACAGATGTTGATTCTTTTTAATATGAAATTCTCTGAATTTGTTAGGATTTAATAGATCTGCACATACCAAATTCTATTCAGTTCAGAGTGATAGAGGGAATGGCATTTTAATCCATGCCTTGAGATTACTATTTTTCCCTGTGCTGTCTATCAGGCCTCAGAAATCACTTCCCAGGACATCTCTTTTGCCTTTCCAGATCTCTTTTATTTCCAAGTCTAATACAAAGATACAATTTTCTCTGGAGGATCCCTGGGGTCATAATCAGTAATGCAACTTAACTGTTTTCTCTCTTGCACTGTTTTTAAAGTTTCTTCAGAACAGGAAAGATGTTTTGTGCCTTCTCTGTGACAAATTGTTTTAAATACATTTAAAAAAACCCATAATGATAAAATAGTGGGGCCTATTCCTGCTTCTGGAGTCACGCTTGCCATTTCACAGTCTTGACTTATGGGATTTAGTAATGTAGCTTTCAGGTTACAAGTATTAAAATCTTTATCTTTCACTCCAGTTGAGCATCAAAATCTCTGAAACTTGAAAATATCACAGAGCCTGAGATCTCACCACAGGCCTAATCAATCAAAATCCCCAGGGGAAGAGGCCTGAGTGTCTACTTTTTATCCCACTTTTTTATTAGTACATATTGTTTATACAGATTAATGGGTTTCCTTTTGGCAGATTTGAACATGCACATAGTATACTTTTATCATTCCCTCCCACCACTCCCCTTGACCTATCGTACTATTTTTTCAGTACTAGGGATTTGGAGATTGAATCTGGAACATTCACATTGATCTACACTCCCAGC
>NW_004524593.1:824520-833929 GCF_000260255.1 Octodon degus | reverse complement strand
ATTGAACAGGGATATATATTGCAATGGAAACCATTTTTTTCTAACCTTTAAACTATAGAAGTGAGAACTAGAAGAAAAAGTAGAGCTTACTAAAAGAAGAAGAGAGCCATAGAATAAAGCCACAATTATGGATAGGTGGTCATCTACATAGTGTGACCTCTTAGGGCCCACTGATTTGAAATTCCATGATGAAAAATTTCATGTTTTGTTCCTTGTTTGAGTGGAAATATCTGAATCCCATCTGATGGGGTGCATCATAGCCCCACCTGAGAACACAGTGTGATGAGGTGTAGGAAAGATCTTGCAAAAGCAGATAGAAGGGTGCCATGGTATTGCCAAAGCAGGACTCACTTACAGGGTGCTTGTGGCCTGTGGCAGCTGCATTGCTATTGTTTAAGGGAAAGCTTCCAGAACTGTAATGGACAAACATTCTATCCTGCCCCTTTCCCTGCCCTGCTGAGGATTTCCCTTGCTTATTCCTGCTTGAATCACTAGCTCCTGAAGGGGGAAAAAGCAGCAGAAAAGTCACTTCACTGTGGAGGTAGTGGCTGCCCAGCTTAGGCAGGCCCCAAGTGGCATGGCTTGGAGATGCAACTGGAGATTTTCCTCTGGCTTACTGTGTGGCCTCCAGCCGGTCTCCACACAGCTTTAGTTTCCTTCTATGTCAAACCAAGATAAATACATTTCTACTCACCTCTCTGGGGCACTCTGGGGCAACCTTCTGCCATTTTCATTAACTTTGTCCAAGGACCATAGGAAGACAGCTTTAAGATGAAACAGTTTTGTTCTTAGCGTGTCTATGATACCACGGCCACTGTAGCCTGGGGAAGGGTGGGATGCTAGAAACGCCCTCACTGCGTCTTCACTCTGAGGGACAGTGTTTATAGTGGAAGAGGGACACCAAAGGGGGTTAAGGCCTGGGGTACAAGAGAGAGAAGTGTTCAATTGGTACCAGATGCCACCAGAAGCTAACGACCTGACAAACACCGTCCTCATAAAACAAATTCCTTAAAAAGGAAGCAAATGGAAATATAAGCTAGTGAAAGAATTTGCAGCAGCTGCCCTAAAACCATTTCTCACTTCATAAACAGGTCTGGGTTTGGTCCTTCTTTGTTTTTCTTTTTCTCTGGTCTTGGTCTTCTTTCGGGCCACTTTCCCCTCCACCATGCTCCCCGTCTTGCTGTTCCTTCCCTGTTCCTCTGCTGCCAACACTGGCGTCAAGTGGCTGGACTTCCTGCAGTTCACCCCATCTTGATGGGAGGAGGCTCACTTAATTATTTGCTTTCTGTCTTGTCTCAGCCTGTGTTCGTCCTCAGTAATATGAATTACTTGGATGAAGTCACTGACAAAAGCATGGAGCCTTTCACATTCATTTCTTGGCAATCGACTCCCAGGAACCAAGGTGTTAATAGAGCTTGGAGTTCTTTAGCATCACTAGAGAGGTATTCTGTTCTCATCCCATAAAAGATGGCCAGGCTTTGATGCTTTTATCAAGACACTAAATGCAAACTCAGAGATAAAGATTTATTTCTTATATTGCATGCCCTACAATCAGCATTGGATTTGAGGAATTCATGCTCCCATGAGCAACTCCCCCTCCCTCAATTCATTTATTTGTCTCCCCTTCAGGTCACGTGATGGGCACCACAACATCACAAGGAACAAAGGAGCAAAAAGTTTATTTTACATTACTCACCTCGTGTTCCCCCATCACATACCTAGCAAGCATGAATAACACAAATGATTTTAATCTCATGGGTATAAGGCTAGGGGAAGCTATTTATCACAGTCAGATCCAATCAGATCATCTAGGGCTACTGCTTTTTTCATCAACACTCAGTTATATATGTGTATGTTAAATGATATTTTATTTTTCACTTTCTTTTATATTTTCCTTGCTCTTTGATGTAATCCTTGACTACCAACACAATTCAAGGGCAAATAGAGAACACTATTGATAAGAATCACTAGTCCCTTTGGCTAGTAATTAGCACCACTGACAACAACATCAAGAGCAAGCAAACATCTTTGTTAGAAAGTAATTTGTAGGTGTCTCCCTCCCTTCTTGTCCTTCTTTCTGTGCCTTAAGTGAATGGTCCTTGTTATACCAGTGATCAGAGCAATGCCTTGTAAAAGCAAGTGCTTAGCAAATGTTTACTGATGAACGAATGAATGGGGCAAGATGGTAGAATCATTGTTAGATGATATTTTTATATTCAGACCCCTATCTATCACCATTTAGCATGTTTCCCATTTTAATAACCATTCTCTTACTTTTCTGTCTGCAATATGAAATCCGGTTCAGTATGTTTTTCTTGCATCTACTACAGCAAAGGGTATGGGGACTATAAAAGTGGGTGAGAGGTACTATTTCTCTTCAAGAAGTTCATACTTTAGTATGAGCTCAACTTAATACTCAATTACTAATTGCATTTGGATAAAGAGGTGAATAAGCATTAACTTAAGAACAACAAAATGCATACATAGTACAAGATAGACTAAAAAAATGTTAGAAGGTAGTTATTTTTATAATTTCACTGGGAGGTTTGAATGAGGAAGATATCCTCAGAGCTTCTTGCAAGAGGAAAGCCTTTTAGAAATCTTGACCAATCCAGTAAAAATACAAAAGAGAATGACAAAGTAGGGCAATCAACAGCAAACAGGTCACTGATGCTTGGGCCATCGGCAATGGAGCAGCAGAGGAAATTAACCTGGGAATAGTTACAAAATATGTGCAATTATGACACCTATACTGTCTCCCACTTACGATACTGACTACCGGAAGGTGCTGGATCATGGGGCATTGTACTCATCAGTAGATTGATTAATCCACAGAAGAGGGTTTAGTCAGAAGAGGTATGTTACTGGGAGCATGACCTGGAAGGGCGTGCCACTCTTTCCCCAACTCTAACCTTCCCGTCTGCTTTCCAGCTACTGTGACATGAGCAGCTTTGTTCTGCTAGAACCTTCCCTTTTGGCACCAGCTGAACATAGACTGACTCCTCTAAAAATCAGGAGCCAAAACCAGCTTCTCATCCTTGAAGTTGTGGGTGTCAGGTTTCTTGTCCCAGTGATGAAGGAAGTGACTAAGACATGATCTCATCTTATAGGAGAAGGAACTGAAATGCTACAAAAATGAGTAATTCACTCCACATCATGTAGATAGCCAATAGAATATACAGAATGCAAACTCATTAGCTTGGTGCTAACACTTTTATTTTTAATCTCTGGTTCAGCCATGGCAGGAGGTTTACGTTCTTCTTGCTCCATTGCATCCTTGCTGTTATGCAAGTATAGGCTGTGTCTTCTTGAACCCTGGGAGTTTGCACATCTCTCCTGTTCCTGACTGGTTGGTCTTATTGACCCACAAACAGTGCTTGGTTGAGATGATGTCTGTGTTGTGTCAGGCATTTCATAGGGATTCAGAGTGTGTGACTTTCTTCTTCCATTGGTTGACCCAATTTATAATTAGTATTACTGGTATCCAATGATGAGTACTGCTTCAGCTATACCAGTAGGCAAAATATTTCCTTCTCAGTTGGTAAAGAGATGTTATATTTTCTGTTGTCTCAGATAGCCAGGACCTTTTTTCAGCACCCACTAGGACCTGTCTGTAATTGAACATCTAATGATTGGTGCCTGACACAACCAGGGATCTCCGGGATTCACTCCTGAGTTTTGCTCTGGATCTGTGCAGGTTGTCTGGGACTGAGCAGTGCTGATTGTTCAATACTTCAAGCATCATCCCCTGATCTGTTCATTTCTAGTATCATCGAGACCTCCTCCTGAGATCTGTTCCCAACTTCATCCTGTCACCAATGATTCTCCTAGAAGAGTCATGCAAAGTTGGTTAATTGTTACTCACTAGCTGATATTGTTTATGTTTATCATTTCTGTGGTCCTAGGAAATACACAAGGTGAGGTGTTAAATGTCAATTTTAAAGAGAGACTATTGTCTTTAATTGTGCTTCCTAGAGACAGCCATGAAGTCACTGCTGCTATTGGTTTTGAGCCAGTTCTATGATGCTTAGTTATATTTTGCATTGCTGGGCTGAAATACTCAGCACCCACAAATTAAAGTATGCAACATTTATTCTAACTCACATTTTGTAGAAATTCAGTCCATAACTGGCTGGTTTCAAGACAAAGAAACATGGCAAAAGGACATGAGAGAGGAGAAACACTTCATTGTGGCAGGCAGGAAGTAGGGAGATTTTCTTCTACTCTCTTTCCATTTCATCCAGGTTTTTGGCTGCTGTTACACACATCCAGGACAGGTCTATCCTCTTCAGTAAATCTGTCATCTACACTCACAATTGTGCTAAACCAATCAGTGATCTAACCCAGTATCACACACCCTGGATCCAGTCACCTCCCTAAAGCCCCACCTATGAGCACAGGAGACTTTGGGGGAACATCTAGATGTAAGCCACAACAAATGCTTCTGCTTTTGTCATCTCCAGCTGTGTCCACCAGCACTGTGGAAAGCCAGCCAGCTGTGTACCACTGCTACTTGACAACACGGACATGGTGAACTGTACCTCTGACAGCCCAGGTCACATGAAGTGTGCTATCACTTGTAACAGGGGCTTTGCCCTGCAGACCAGGAGTGGGCAGTACCTCAGTCCCATTCAGGTGAGTTGGAAGCCCATGCTCATCAAAACCATGCTCCTGGGAATGAAGCTACTTATGTCTTTTTTGTCTGGCTTCACTGGGGAATGGCAGGTGTTTATAAGCCATTTGAAAGGGAAAACTTAGGCTATCTTATGCAAAAAAAGCATGGCTTAATAAAAACACAAGGAATATAAAAGATTACAAGTCTGTTTATTAGGTTGTGAATTTGCTCTCTAGGTAGGCAGTAGATATGAATGCTTTTTCTATTTTCCTTTTTCTTGTCTTCTTGCCAGAAATGGTGTTCTCCACTTTCAACTGTGAGATAAGAATGCAAAGATATACAACCATTCATAATTTGCAGGAAAGATATATTGTAATCAATGTTTCTGTGATTCCTTACAAAAAGACTGGAGAAACACAGCAATGATTTCACCCCACAAGTATTAAATCTTTTACTGAGGCAGAGATTCTATCACGATACTAGCTTTGGCTGAATTGTCTATATTTCTGCATTCTCCAAGTCCCATTCCAAATTGCTGTAACACCATTTCCAAGACTTCAATGTAGTTTGAAGATAATAGAATATATTGTTAAGATCATGTTTCAAGAGACAGACTTGAATGAAATTTCAACTCTGCTCATTATAAGACATATAACTAGGAAAAGGCACATAAAAGAAACTCATCAAGCTTGTTTGCACATTTGTAAAATAAGTGAAATGCAAGTACTTATTTCATTGCATTATTAAGAATACTAGCTGGAAATGATGTAAAAGCTTCCTGTGAAATGATAGGCACATGACACTCTGATAAACTGCCATTATTATCAGCATAATAATGTTTTCCTGTGAATGTTGTTTTCTAATTTTGTTTTAGTGAAATTGCAACATTCTACAAGGGAATTAAAACATGAAACCAACATTTAGAAAACATGGCCATATGTTGAGATTAAAAGAGAGGCACTAGGCAAAAGATAATAGGGTTCAAGAAGAAAACCATGAAGATATATCATCAGAAAAGAATAGATGTGTGATTGTAGGTCAGATATAAACTATGTGGAAGATTGGATTTTTAAAAAAATAATTTTGTGTCACTTGTTTGTTTAATGGGTTGTGAATACATGAAAGTATTTTGCTTGCTTAAAAATGGTCAGAAAGACACAACCTTGAATCTCAAAGAACTTCAATTCTGCCTAGAAATAGCCTTATTGTCTTTTAAAGAATGAACTTATTGCTTTAGGAAATTTCAGTTAGAAAAGCAAAGCTCTTATGAGCTGCTCTTAGCTGGTCTTAGTTCAGTTAAAATATGTGTGCATTAAAGTAAGGCACAAAGAATAAAGAGGAACAGGGAAAGTAGGGACTAAACAGGTCTGGCATGATAGGTAAGGCAGAGAGAAGCAAGTGCAGTGTTAAATTAGGAGCAAAGTAAGACAGTATGGATGTACCTGCAAAGCCAGAGGGAAAACCTGGCAGAAGACGCAGAATTAAAGAGACATATTTAAGACAATTAGTGGCTTGTTATAGCTTGAACCAGGCTTGGGCTGTGATGGTGTCCATGGGGCAGAATCTGGCTGGGGGAGAAAGATGTGAGCTCGCTTTTTGCCAGCGATATGGTGGCTTCGACCACAGAGCTCTGCCACTCACTGCCCACTCTTGTCACCTGAGACTGGCCCGTGGAGGACAACTTACAAGCCTAGCTCATGATCATGAGACAGTGGGGATATTTGCTTGTTGTTGACACAAGAAGTGAAGCTAAGTAGAAAAATGTGTTTGGATTTGACCTGGATCCTTCTGGCAGGCAGCAGGAAAACACTGGGAAGCAGGAATGAGCCACAGCCAGGAGCTGGTGGCAGGGGCGGCAGGTGACCTTTGGCTGTGGTGCCGCTCTGGTCTCCAAAATAACCCTCCTTGCCTCTAACCTTGAACCCAGTACTAAAGCAACTGCTGTGCTTTCCCCCCAAAAGGCATGAGCCTCAGGATTCCTCAGTCTTATTTTATCCCCAAACTAGATGCCTTCTTTTCCAACCTTCCTTGAGTTGCTGCCAAGTGCACACCCTCTTGCAGGTCACCCTTACCTTATGCCCTCCTCCCAAGGGCTCTGCCTTCCTACCCAGGGCAGGCAGCCCCTCTCCCAGCCCACACAGCACTGTCCACCTCCATCCACATGGCGGCAGCACACACGGTGGCTTTACCTTTGAACAGTTATATTTTTCCTTCCCATATTCGTTTTTGACATCATCTACTTTATTGTTGACATTCTTTACATTATATTCTGTATAATTATATAAAATGAGGAAGAAGGCTTTAAACAGGACACACAAGAATATATACTTTAACTTGCCGAGAGAGAGAGAGAGAGAGAGAGAGAGAGAGAGAGAGAGAGAGAGAGAGAGAGAGAACTCAATAGTCCAGCTGGCCTCAGACTCACAGTCCTCATGTCTCAGCTCTCAAGTGCTGCAGTGACAGAGGTGCCCTGCCACATCTGAAATGGACTCTTTCTTTGCTTCCTTTTTGCCTTCTCTCTTTTTCTCTTCTTTCCATTATCCTCTTTTAAACATTTTTTTTGTTTTCATAACCAGGGCCTGAACTCAGGTCCTTGCACTTGCCAGGGTAGCACTTATCCCCCTGAGCTATCTCCCCGGCTCCTTTTACGCCTTTTTTAAGCAACTGTTTCAATATGTGATTTGCTCCTCCGGTAGCTATTCAGCTCCATGAAGGAGGGCATCTTGTTTAATGGGGGACCTGGTCTTTCTAGGTAACTCAAAAGCATCTTTTCATTTAGTGAGTAGCATCCAGCTCGAGGGCTGCCCATAGCCCAGAAATGGTAGGAAGAGCTCCCACTTAACCACAGGGCATGGAAGACACCTTAGATGCACTAACTCTCATCCGTTCTCAGATGCTGAGCACTTTTCTCAGCGTTGATTATTTTCAGTAGCATTATCAGTTTGGCTTAATAAGGGTGCCAATGGGAAGCAGATGACATGCTCCCAAGAAGGCAATCCGCACAAATTTAATAAAGGCATGGGAAGTGTGGGAAATCACAGCAGGTGGTGCAGTAGCCCTGAAGGGGCTTGACTGCAGCCTGAAGTGTTACTGTAGGCAGCAGCAGAACCAACAGACAGAAGGAGTGGATGGTTTTGAGGGTGGCCATGGGTAGCACTGCCCTGCTGCAGCACCTCCCTGTGGAAGACCTGCAGAGAATAAATCCTCTGGCTGGTCCCCTCTCTAACCAATCTCCTGCTGCTGTGCCCGGTGCAGAGTCATCAGGACCCCCAGGCACAGCACAAGGTAGAGAGGAGCACAGAAAAGACTTGGACGAGCAAGGGGAGGACATTGCTATCTGATGGTTCTCCTTCGCTCAGAGGCTTTTTCATCAGTGTCGTACCTGGGTGTTGTGAGACTGTACATTTAAACAAGGAGGTGTCCACAAGGAGAGAGGTAAGTTTTCCCAACTTGAACATCTAGGCAAAAGCCTACCAGGACTCTTCCAAAGCCTAAAACCTCTTCCAGTAGCCTATGCATATGACATTGACAGGGGCAAATTCTGTATTTCTAGGAGCATCTGCTCACCTGCGCTGCTGGACTCTGGGACCAGGATGTGAGCTGTGTGCCTCTCGACTGTGGCATCCCTGACCCGTCTTTGGTGAACTATGCAAATTTCTCCTGCTCAGATGGCACCGGCTTTCTGAAACGCTGCTCCATCTCTTGTGTGCCACCAGCCAAGCTTCAAGGTATTGTCTGGCCATCTGGGAATTTACTTACCCAAAGAACTCTGGGGCATTTCTGTTACCCCCTCTCATGGGCTCCAACATGACACGTTCTCCTGATACACGGGCAAAGTCTCACATGGCAGCACCTGTCTTTGGGCCTGACTACCTGGAAGGATTTCCTGGCTCAGGGTCCTCAATCATGGAAGAAGCTTAGATTTTTCTATTTTTTAGTTTGATTATGTGATGATGGGGTTTGATTCTACCCTCCAAGACAAACCCATTAGCATAGTGGTCTTGATAATATTAATAAAGTATTAATATTAATATTAAAATGCACATAATAAAGGCATACTTTAATATGTGCATTTTATTTTATTTTTTATATATTTTGTACAGGGTCTCACTACAAAGCTCAGACTTGTTATCTTCCTGTTTTCAGCCTCTCCAGCACTGAGATTACAGGCTTCGCCACCTTGCCCAGTCTCGGTGGCCAGCTCAGCACAGCCAAGGGCAAGGCTGGCATGGCATGTGGTGCTAGGGATGGAATCCGGTTCCCTGCTTTTGCTTAGGCAAGCATTTAGTCAGCTGAGCTATCTTGCCAGTCCTTAGTAAGCACACTTAAAATACAGTTTTTACAGACATTCTCTGTGTTAGTTGTGCTTTGTTCTGTATTATAGTGAGAAGAACAGAGTTTATCAGTCATCCCTGGCTGTAAGGTTAGAGAGGAAGATGTAGGACCGTCAGGTCTCATTGTTCTGATACTTTGCCCTTTACCTCACCAGGCTTCTTAGACTTTGGTATATGTAACCACACTATAAATGTGGATTTCTCAGCCTTACTATGAGAACATCTATTTTCCAAGTCTAGAATGGGCTTGTGCTGCTTTTGTGAGTAGGTTCATGGGTTGCACTTGGAGAAACCAAGTGTTACCCTGAGTCCTGGGGTGTGGTATTTCAGCAGAATTCGGAATCCAAGTGGTTTGGGTTCAAATCTTAATTCTGCTCTTTTAGGCAAATTACTGAGCCAAATTTCTTTCTTTCTTTCTTTCTTTCTTTCTTTCTTTCTTTCTTTCTTTCTTTCTTTCTTT